>NW_026623078.1:10380635-10685385 GCF_023065955.2 Ursus arctos
TTAATTAGCTATAAAATGGCAAATCATGTTTCTGTCCTGGCCTTCTGACTACTGTTTCAGTGCCCTTTCCTTGACACTAAATCAAAAACTCTTGTGAATATTGGTCACCTTAGGTAAGGTGTTCCTAGACTTTACAGAGGTGATTTAGTAGGAGAATTCCACCAAATACAACAGTTTGAAATGATAAGGACTTAAGGAAAAAATAATAATTTTTGTATTGAGCTCAAGGAACTTCTGAAATTAACTCTAGTTAAACAATCTCCATATACTTGGATACAGATCTGTGATCAAGTTGTTAATATTAATATTGTATCTCAAGATATAAGTGGACTAGACTCTTTTTTAAAATTAATGTTTTAATGAAATATTTTTATTGGTAAATTCTGAGTATTTAGGAAGAAATTGCTCACACTTTCTGTTCATATATGTTTGATTAGAGATGGGTTTATTAGCTGATTTACATTTTTTCATTACACCTTCACTATTATGAATTTTTGAAATTTGATAATGTGTTAATTTTAAAATCTGCAAGAAGCATGTAGATAACTTTATTCAGTGGAAATATGAGAGGCAAGCAGGTGAGGCAAGCATTGTTTTTCTAATTCCAGTTTCACTTGTCATTGAAATTTTCTTTTGAGGAACACAAATCATTTTACTAAGTTATTTTTCTGTCTCTTCAAATACCATGGGATAATCGTAAAAGACACATACTATTATTTGATTTACTTCAAATTGAAATGCAGTGTGTGTTCACATTTATAGACACTTAGATATTTACTTTCAATAAGATATTTGTGCTATACCTATAACATAAATCATACTAAATCAAAAAATTTCAATTCTGAGAATTTTGATTCTTTGTACGAGAACATCTTCAGAATTTTATCCAGGATCACATCTTCTTTGCCCTAAGGGTTGCATATACATAATTAGATTTTGCATGGCCAGATTAATCTTCAGGATGGTGCATGAAACTATCACTGTGGGGAATAAAAATATTCTATTTTATTTTCGCCTATTATCTCTATTGTTTTATCTTCCACATTTAGGTTTTCAATACATCTGTTTTCAAACTTTGAACATGGAATTATGTGGGGATACCGTTTTAATTTTTTTCCTAATAGTGGTACATTTCCTAAAACCATCTGCTAAATAATCTATTTTCTCCACTTGATTTTATTGCATATTTAGTTGCCACTTACAAATTGGTCTATCTGAAATTTCCCCACTGTGTTCCTTGGGGTATACAGCACTACCAGTACCACCGTATTTATTTTTGTGGTTTTGTAGTGTATCTGTACATTTGTTTACTTTTTAGAATGAGCCACACACCCGATAGTGGCACATACCACATAGCTCTTCAATGAGCTCCCCTGTTTGCTGGCCAGTCCTCATGTCAACAAACAACTTTAGACTGTTAGAAAGTACTGGGGAGGAGCAAACC
Source organism: Ursus arctos (assembly GCF_023065955.2). Taxonomy (NCBI): domain Eukaryota; kingdom Metazoa; phylum Chordata; class Mammalia; order Carnivora; family Ursidae; genus Ursus; species Ursus arctos. The sequence goes on from NW_026623078.1 coordinate 10,382,080, forward strand.
AGGAGGAAACAGTCTCCTACTTTAATCCGCCAGCTGTGAAGGTCAGAAGGGGGAAATTAATGCACTTTGGTAGCTCCTTACACCTAAGAGCTTTTCAGTATTTTGAAAAGCATGCCATACGGTTGTCCTGAGCTGCTTCTGATTATTTCTCTGGAGACAGGACAAGCAATAATTGTACTAGACAATATGGGACAAGTAGAACCTGAGTTAGAGATTTTCTTCATTCTCAACACAGTCTCCAGGCAGCTGCAGAACCCACTCTGCATGTCAGATCTGCAGGTCCATGCCTCCTCCTTACTTCCATAGTTTCATAAGGCCAATGTGAATGCAGTCCTTGTTGACTTTTTTGACAGATGACAGATATTAAGGAAGTATTTATAATAGAAAAGACAGAATTATAGCCCGAAATAGTAACATCATCAGCAAATTTCTGCTTGTATAAGCTATCTTTTCTTTTAACTAATGACATGAAACTCTGTAGAACTTTGTTTTAGGTTGAGAAGATAGAAAAAATAGCTATTCAGCCCTTAATGTTGCAATTCAAGGAATCAAAAGTTCTTCTGTGATCAGTTACTTTCACTGCAGCCCAAGTCTTTATGTTCTTGTATTTTCTGATATCACAATCATGAGGAGGTTCAAATCTTTTAGCAGAGGATAAACAGTAGAATGGTTTATGAAGTGATTTCAAAGCAAAATATCCAAATTAAAGTTTATTTCCAACACTTGCTTAATGTGACCCTGGAAAATTATTTTCATTTTTGATGAAAATTTCATATGAAATGCTTGATAGAGAAATTTATTGTTGAGTATGTGAGGATCATCTCCCTGGGAAGCTGGGATCAAAAGGAATTTAATCATGCTTAGGTTTAGGATGCTGTCTCTGGGTGGAGGTAGGAAACACTTCTCAGTAGAAATTTCTGTTTTTTCCTTTTACTGTTAACAAATCATTTTTATTTAGTTAGTTAGATAAAACTGTTGAAACACAATGGATTAGGACCTAAATTCCAATGTGTTCCTAAAAAAACAAGTCAACTAATTAGGAGTTGAGCCAGTATTTCTGACTGAGGAGCACAATTCTGAGTTGGCCCAAGAAAACCAAACCCCATTTGTGATTACAGATTCTGAGAAACTATTAAAATGATGAATGCAGGTCACCAGCTGTCTGCTGTAGTATGTGGTTATCTATCTACAAGATGTTTCACTCTGTGGTGAGTATAGGGGGCTGATCTGTGCAACACTCACTCCAGTGCTCATGCAGTGTGTCTGCTCTAATATAACAAAGAATAGAAAGTCATATAGTGTTCCCAGACCCCTTGTTTGTGATTGAAATTTTATCAGTCCACTTACATTTATGGGGAACTTTGATTCTGAATTGAATTACATGGATAAAGAAACAAGATCTGGAGACTATCATTTTGCTTGGTGTGGATGTTAGCAAAAGACTGAGTGAATAATAGGATGATAGACAATTAATCCAACTATTCTTTTTGGTTTACCACTCTGCCAGTAAGTTGATTTTTCCTTTTGAAGGTCTGAATGACAGACTTACCTTTATTTTTCCATATGGTTGTATTAGACGGACACATAAGACATAATATTAGCATTTTTTCCCTAGCATCTACTGCATAACAGGCAGTGTACTAAGGACGTTATATACATTAACTCACTGAATCTTACACCACCTTGTGAATTAAGGCCCATTAGTTTTGCCGCTTCACAGTGGGGAAGTAGGGAAGTCACCAAAAATGAAAATATTTTGCCAAAGATCACAATGAGAAAGTCTTGGCAATGGGACTTTAACTCACGCAGGTTAGCTTTGAATTCCCTCTACTTCACCACTATCCTGTTAATCCTCTGCTAAACTATTTGAACCTCTTAGTGGTTGTGATTCCAGAAAATCACGGTCATCACAGTTGTTATGGGCTATAGAGAAAGTGAATGACCATAGCAGAACACTTTGATCCCTCGATTTGCAGTATTAATGCATGAATCTTGGTCCCCAGAGTTGGACTAAAACTTGGGAAATAGAGCAAGCTGAAACACTTCTTGTATGGTAAGATGAACAGCTTGAAATCTGGCCTATTCCATTCAGGCATTTATTGAACAATATGCCTTCTAAGGCAGGGACCCCCTTACTCAACTACTTGTGGTTACCAGAAGCACAATAGTGGCAAGTATTGAAAGCATTTGGGGGAGAAGACCTCAATGGACAAAAGATAATTTCAGGATGAATCAAGAGAAATGAAGACCAAAAGGGTCTCTGAGGAAGGACCAGGAATGATCCATGCCATGTTCAATATGCATTGTGTTGATAGTATTTAAGGCAGCTGAGGCTAGAAAAACAAAACAAAACAAAACAAAACAAAGAAAACTGAAGTATGAGAGTGTCACATTTGACATAAGCAAATATACCTACTTGATTCTTCCTGGTGGTGACTGCGGTGAACAGTGTACACACATTATTATTTCCTGAGTCAGGAAAAGGGCTCGTATTTATAAGCAGCTTCATTATCTATTTGACCTTTCATTTTAAGCCTTAGAAGTTCCTCTTGTACCAGGTGTTACACTGAGGTATGCTGACTAGAACACTTGAGGAAGAAGAGTAGATGGAAACCATATACCAATTCCTCAAGATAGAAAACAGTTTAAACAGAGGTTTAAAACAGTTACCATGTGGTATTTGTTATAACTAGGTGGCTGCAATTTCTTTTTCCCAAGAGAATTGAAAATAAATGGGTTGCAGTTGTGAATAGAATGTAGAATGATTAGTCTAATTTTATGTTTTTGAATTAGGGAGAAAAATGAGTGTCATTCAGAATAGGGTTGGACATCTGTGATGTCCATTTTATCCTTTTTTCTGTGATTTTCAAATAGACCTTTAATATTTAGAATGGTTTTATATTTATAGAAATATTGAGAAGATAGTATAGCATTCCCATGTATTGCCACACCCAATTATTAGTATATTAATATGATGAATTTATTACAACTAATGAACCGTTATTAATACATTATTTTAACTGAAGTCTGCTGCTGTGCACTATACTATGGAATATACTTATTCAGATGTATTTAATTTTTACATAGTTTTCTTTTGATTCAGGATCTCATCAAGTATGTCATATTACTTTTAGTCTTCATGCCTTAAGCTTCTCTTGGCTGAGACAGTTTCTTAGATTTCTCGTGATTTTGATGACCTAGACAATTTTGAGGAATACTGGTCAGTTATCTTATAGAATGACCCTCAGTTGGAATTTTTCTGATTTTTTTCCTCCTGATTAGATGGGGTTATTAGAAGGAAGATGGAAAATGGATGTGCCATTTTTCATCACATCATATGAAAGGCATAGACCCTCAACATGATTTATGACTATTGGTGTTGATCTTGATCACCTGGCAAAAGCAGTTTCTCCACAGGAAAGTCACTCGTCCTCTCTCCGTCCTGTCCTCTAGAAGGAACTTACTATGTGCAGCCCACACTTCAGGCATGAGAAGTTCATTTCCTTTTGTAGAGCATCTATAAAGTTTATTTGGACTTTTTTTTTTTTTTTGCAAGGATATTTGTCTCTTTTCCCCATTTATTAATTTATTAATTTACTCAATCATTACTGTATGTGAGGTGGACTTGTTTTTATTTTATACTTTGGGTTTTAATTCAATACACATTTATTTTTTAGTTCAAATTGTTTCACCCATGGCCATTGGGAGTTTTTTTCAGATGGCTTTTGTATTTTTGACATACCACCATGATGAGAAGGTTTTTATTTTTGTTTGTTTTGTTTTTGGAGAATTTTGTTATGTTCTGGTCTCATAAGAACTCTAGGATCATCTTGTATATTTCCTGTGCAAATTCTGGAATCATCCCTTCCTCTAAGGAGCCTGGTTCCTTTTATTGGAGAACGGTATTAGAAATCAGCATCTGGGTGCTATGTATCCTCTTTGCTGCTTTTAGGCACTCTCTGCTGACAGAACAAAGAAATATGTGTGTGAATACTAACCCTGGTGTAAACATATATCTATATCTGTTCTATATCTATATCATCAATATCTATTCTATATCTGTGTCTATACCTGTGTCTATTAAGCTAAACATGAATGGACACTAATTACTTCAATTTTTAGTCTACTGCCACATGGATCATTTTAATGCTTCCTTTCTTGATTATGCATAAATTCTCATTCCAAATGTTAAAAATTTGCCTCCCACCATCAGACATACATTTACTGAAATATTCAATTCCAGAATAGCAATATCAGGATTCTTAATCTATATTCCCATGGGAAAAACCTTTATTGACTAAAGTTATAGTGCTTATGTGCAGTTCCTTTTACCTTTAGCCTTGTAGACTCTACTCCTTTCCAAAGTTACGTGGGTCTGCACCTTTTGTGCCCAAGCCCGTCAATAAAGTTGCTTAATGCATATTCGTAGTATAGTCAGTCTCTTGCCACAGTCTGAATTCCTCCTTGGGATCCCCTAAGCTCCTAAATTACTATTATTTGTTTTTACTTTGCATGCAGTTAAGTTTCACTCTTTGTTCCGTAAGCTCTATGGATATTGATAAATGGATAGGAGTCATATATCTACAATTACACTATCACACAGAATAGTTTCAGTGGCTTAAATAATTTTTGCCCTCCCGCCCTGTGTCCTTGCCCCCAGTATTACTGAACTTTTAATATCATATCTATATCTTTGCCTTTTCCAAAATGTGATAGAATTGGAAACATGCAGTATATATTCTTTCCACACTGGTCTCTTTGACTTAGCATATATTGTTTCCTTATTGTCTTTTTGTGGCGTGGTAGTCCATTTCTTTTTGTTGGTAAATTTTGTTTTATTGTACATATGAACTACAGTTTCTAATTTATTTACTTATTGAAGGGCATCTTGATTGCTTCCACATTTTGGCAATTACAGATGAGTCATTATAGACATAGGTGTGCATCATTATCTGTAGAAATAAGTTTTCAAATCAAATGAGTAAATACTTGGTGGTGCAACAGAGGGATTGTACAGGGAGACTAAATTTAGCTTTAGAAGAAACTTCTAAACTGTCTTCCAAAGTGGCCGTATCCTTTTGCATGTCCACTGACAATCAAGGAGAATTTTTGTTGTTCCACATTCTTTCCAGCAATTGCTATTGTCAGTTTTTAGGTGTGAGTCATTACAATAGGTGTGTAATAGTAACTCACTGTTTAATTGGCGATTCTCTACTGACAAATGATGTTCAGTAACTTTTCATATGCTTATTAGCCATCTATACATCTTGTCTTCTTTATAAATTATATATTCAGGTCCTTTGCTTACTATTTAACTACATTATTTGTTTCCCTAGTGTGGAGTTTTAAGGAGTCTATATTTTGGATCCAAAGGCACATAGATGGGTTTTCCATATTTTCCCCCCAGTCTCTGGTTTGTATATGCATTCTCTTAACAGTGTCTTCTACAGGGCAGAAATTTTAATTTTAATGTAAAGTTCCAATTTATCATTTTCTTTTTAATTTCATGTTTACACTTTCAGTGTTATATCTACAAATCTCATCACAAAACCTAAGGTCACATAGATTTCCCTCTCTATATATATATTTTAAAGATTTTGTTTATTTATTTGAAAGACAGAGAGAGCAGGAGCAGGAGAGGGGCAAAGGGAGAGGGAGAAGCAGACTCCCCGTCAACCAGGGAGCCCAATGTGGGGCTTGATCCCAGGACCCTGAGGTCATGGACTGAGTCAAAGGCAGACACTTAACCGACAGAGTCACCCAGGCACCCCATCCTCTATATTTTCTTGTAGAAACTTTATAGCTTTGCATTTTACATTTAGGTGTATATTTTATTTGGAGTTATTTTTTGTGAAATGTAATGCATCTTTCTAGGTTTTTAGTTTTGTTTTGTTTTGTTACATGGATGTCATAATATACCAACACCCATTTGTTGGAAGAACTATCCTTTGCTTCTTTGACAGAGATTCACTGACTATATTTTTGTGGGTTTATATTTGGGCTCTCTATTCTAGTCCACTGATCTATGTGTTTATTCATTTGCCAGTACCACACTGTCCTGTGGCTTTATATTAAACGTTGACATCCATTAGTGTTAATCTTCCAACTTTTCTCTTCTTTTACAGTATTCTGTTTATTATAGAAACAGATCTTTTATCTTTCTGATTTTATAATCAGTTTGTGACTATATACAAAGTAGGTTCCTAAAATATTAAATAGGATTGTATTGAATCTACAAATAAATATGGAAGATGGACATTGTAGCAATAGTGAATCGTCTAACCTATGAACACAGAGTTTTGTAGATTCTCACAAATAGATCAGTATATTTTGTCAGACTTATACCTATCTATTTCATTTTGGGGTGATTTTGTAAATGGTATTTTTTATTTCAAATTTTAGTTGTTCACTGATGATATATAACAAAGCAATTGGCTTTTGTATATCAACCTTATATCCATTGTATTACTTATTTATTGGTTCTAGGAGATTTTTAAAAAATCAATTCTTGTCACCTATTGTTAAACATAAATTACCATATCATAAGCAAATAAAATGTTATAAAATAATCATATTATATGCAAATAAAATAAAAATTTTTATTTTTTTCTTTGTAATTTGTACAGCTTTGATTTCCTTCTTTTGTCTTACTACACTAGATAATACTTTCATTAAGAGGCTAAATAAGCAGTGGTAGGAGAGAACATCACTGCTTTTTTCCATATTGGAGGGGGGGGGTCTAATTTCTCACCATTAAGTATGATTAAGTTTTTATCTCCTTTGGGTAAATACCAATGAGATTAATTGCTGGATCTTATGATAAGAGTTGTTTAATTTTGTAAGAAAGCACCAAACTGTCTTTGAAAGTGACTATACCATTTTGAATTTCTACCATCTATGAATGAAAGCTCCTGCTGCTCCACATCCTTGAGAATGTTTCATATGGTCAATGTTCTGTGTTTTGGCCATTCTAATGAGATAAGTAGTGGTATCTAGTTGTTTTAATTTGCATTTCCCTGATCTATCTTTGTTTTTAATTCAATTGGTGTATTTAGGTCATTCAAATACACCAATTAAAATAATCCATTTTCAAATTCAAAGTGACTATTGACATAATTGAATTAATATCTACTATGCATACAAATGTTTACTATTTATTTATTTATTTTCCTTCTTTCCCTCTTTTTCTACCTCTGTGGTTTTAGTCAAGAGAAGACATGCATCTTGGATCTGTAGTTTGGTGTGCCATGATTTTGGAAAGTTCTCAGCTACTGTTACTTAAAATACTTCTGTCTCATCTCTCTCTTCTTACACATATGATACATCTTCAGAATTACCTCAAAGTTATTGCATATTCAGTTTTTCTATTCTTCTTATTTTTTTTTTCCTTTGTATTTCAGTTTGGGAAGTTTCTGTTGACATGTTTTCAAGCTCATGTATTCTTTCCTTAGTGATGTATAGGGTTCTGATGAGCCCACCAAAAACACTCTTCATTTCCATTACAGATCTTTTGGTTCAGGCATTTCCTTTTGATTCTTACGATTTCTGTCTCTCTGTTTGCATAGCCCATCTGTTTCTGCAAGCTCTCTACTTTGTCCAGTAGAGTCCAGTTTATGGCTCCAGTAACCTCTCCTTCAGTTAAGCTGATCTCAGCTCATTCTTTGTATTCACCTGTCTCTCCAGGTTTCAGGTTGGCAGTTTGCTCTCATACCGTAGTTCCCTGATGGGTACGACAAAAGTTGTTGACTTTTAGTTTGTTCAGTTTTTTTTTTATTATTGTAAAGACAGAAATGCCTGCTTCCAAGCTCTTTGTTTATCAGAGCTGAAACCAGAAGCCTACCATTTTTTAAATAGCAGTATTCAGAGTGTTTATTTTATGGTTTTAGTCTCTGTGTGGCAAATCAGGCAGTAAATAGGAAATGTATACCTTTTACTTACTGAATTTGAATTATAGTTGACATACAATGTTGTATTAGTTTCAGGTATACAACATAGTGATTCAACAATTCTATAGATTATGCAATGCTCACCACAATAAGGGCAGTCGCAGTCTATCACCTCCAACATAATGACAATATTATTGACTGTATTTCTTATGCTGTATTTTTGATTCATGTGACTTATTTATTTTATAACTGAAAGTTTGTAGCTTTTAATCTCCTTAATGTATTTCACCGATCCCCTCACCACCCTCCCCTGTGTTAACCACCAGATTGTTCTCTGTATTTATGAGTCTGTTTCACTTTGTTTGTTCACTTATGATTTTTAGACTCCATAGATAAGTGAAATCATTTGGTATTTGTATGACTTATTTCACTTAGCATAATATCCTCCAGGTCCATCTGTTATACCTTTTAATTGAGCATTCCAAAGGGTTCTTGGGGCCAGAGAGAGAGGTCAATGCAGAAGTTCATCCATTGTACTATCTTGTCATGCTATTTGGTTGATTTAAAAAAACACATGTATTTGTTAAGAAAATCTGGTTACATGTGTAGTGAAGATTAATGTAACACTTTTACTTTAAAAAATAAGAAGTTATAAGAGGAATGTAGGATGACTAGAAAGAGCTAGGCAATGCCAATGCAATTTTTGTAGCAAATATATAATTTTTAAACCTAAAAATTCTGTTGTTATTGATGAGCTCTGTAAAGGACAGTCCTGCCTTAGGGACCTTTCAGTTTTATAAGGTTATGAAAAATATACAGTGTTATTTCCTGGAAAAAAAAGTGTAGTGGATACATTTTGTGTACAAAGAATTTAATCTAAATTCAACAATTTACTAATGCATTGAAACAGGAACAGAAATGCTTGATTTCCTCAAGTGAGGGTGGCTGCTACAGTCTAGCTGTCTATCTTGCAACCTTTGAAGTGTATCTGCAAATGAGATTTATTTTCTTAAAGTGAAGAACTTTTAATTTCTTAATGTTTTAAATTATCTTCACTGTACCTATATCTGTTATCTTCACCACTTATATCTGTACTAGGTATGTTTTTGTTGTCTAGCGGATGTGGTACTGAAATGGATAAAATCAATACTGGATTATCTGGGCATGAATCGTGCTCACAGTGGATTTTCCTGACAGTGTTTTTCTGTCTTGTTCTTGCCAGTCAAAAAAAATTTTTTTTGGTCTAGATATCTTCGAGTAAACTACCAGTTTTATCCTGTAAATATTAACCTAGGATTGGCATAAATGTGAAAATAAATCTTTGAAAATAAATTTAATTAATTCTAAAATGAAATAAAAACACTTCAATGGTAGCCCTGTCATTGCTAAATAGAATTAGACAGTGATTAAACAATAGCATGATTTCCACCATTTGGTTTGTAACACTCAAGGATTTCTTCAGATATCTCAAAGGAGTATTGTAATAATAGCAAAAAATTTATGAAAAAGGATTAGTTTCATGGTACTTTAGCTCTTAGAAGTCGCAAGGCATAAAACGAACATGATTAGAAGCTAGTCTTTTTTTCTTTTTAAGATTTATTTATTTTAGAGAGAGAAAGAGAGAGCACAAGTGGGGGGAAGGACAGAGGGAAAGAGAGAGAGAGGAGAATCTCAAGCAGACTCCCTGCTTAGCACAGAGCCCGACAAGAGGCTCAATCTCAGGATCCTGAAATGACAATCCTTGCCAAAATCCAGAGTTGGACAGCTAACCGGCTGAGCCAGCCAGGTGCCCCCATTTTTATTTTTTAGAAGATATTATTTTTAAGTAATTTCCATACCCAAGGTGGGCCTCAAACTTACCCCTGAGATCGAGAGTCACATGCTCTACTGACTGAGCCAGCCAGGTGTCCCTAGAAGCTAGTCTTAATTGTACATAGTCACTACTTAACTTTGCTCTAAGACAACTTGTGCATCTTTTCAGACACTATCTGTAGGGTAAGACTCCTTCAATGACTGAGATTCACACATGGATAATTCATGATTGATTTTTTCAAGACTAGCATTTTAGAGTCGTTGTTTAACATATTGTTACAAAATCAGACCAAAGAAATGTAATCTAATGCAATTAGGACAAAATATGTTAACTGTAAAAACTATGAACAAGGAATCTTTTCATCACATAGTGATATTGAGATAAATTTTGTAACAGTGAACAGAAATCTGGAGCTCTATTGTTTAGCATTTATATCAGAAGAATATAAGAAATCTGTTCTACTTAATATGGAAATGTTTAAAGAATACATTTTAAATATATGCCATCTGTTGGGGCACCTGGGTGGCTCAGTCTGGTAAGTGTCCAACTCTTGATTTCAGCTCAAGTCCTGATCTTAGCATTGTGAGATTGAGCCCTGTGTTGGGCTCCATGCTTAAGATTTTCTCTCTCTCCCTCTCCTTCTCTTCCTGCCCCACCTCTCTCTTTCTCTTCCTCTCTAAAAATTTTTTAAAAATATATATATAGATAAAATATATATATATACCATCTGCACTATTATTATTAGAATGATTACTATAAATAGAAATATTAATAGAAATATAGAATGGCAATAGAAAACCATTTCTGACATTTGAATTGAATTTGATCAGAACTTTATTATCAGAGAATTTCTTTTTCTCCATATGATTATATTCAGTTAATAATAATGACTATGTAAAAATAATAACGACTGTTTCATACTTACTTCATGGCAGGCACTGTGTTAATTCTTCAATGTCTTGACTTTTTTAATCTTAATAACAACACTATGTTATGTCGATAATTTATTCCTCTAATTCACCTTGACACAACAAATCTATTACATTCAGAGCTGAAATTCCAAGCCAAGCAATTTGATTTTGGAACTTGTATGTGTTACTACTTCTCCATTAAGAGAATTTTAAGAGGAAAAAAGAATTTTAAGAGAAATGAAATAATTACCAAGAAAATGAGCTGTAAGATTCCATCTCTGATACTTTTTAAAAGACAGGTATCAAGTATTTATAAAAAGTATTTTATTTTCATAAGAAATCTATAGTTACAAATATAAAATCATTTTGTTTTAATGGGACGAAAGAATTTGCACATTAGATAGTGTCAGACACCGAGTTTCAGAATTTATTTTCCTGTCGTTCTGTGTCTCCAGTATATGAGTCAACTTCTGTAAACAAGATCAACAAGGCTTCCCTTCTCAAAAGGCTCACAGTTCAAAAGGAGAAATAAATGAGTAAAAAATAAATGGCAAGCTGCATATGTGCACTTCAGTAAGCTGATTTTTTTTCAGGGATTTCAATAGTAATTTTTACAGAATAAACTGTCTTAAAATATAATCCAACAACATTGAGAGAAGTCTAGAAATTTCACTTAAAAGCAGTAGTTTTTCTCTTATTCTCTCCATCAGCACACACTTATATACAAACTCAGTAATTTCTTGAACATTGTCTATTTTAACTTCCATTGTGATAATAAAGAAAGTCATTCAAACAAAGCAGCTCTGTTGCCTGGGAAACACTTTTCTTTCCTCTATTCATCAGTTCAGGGAACCATTTTAACCATCAGTAAAGACATGCAGATTATATCCCCTGTTGAATGACAGGGATTCTATCCAACCTGAGTAATGAAATTCACTAGTAGGAGAACTACCTCTCTATAAAACAAAATGGAATTTAGTGTTGAGATGCAGGATTACATGGAAGCTATAACATAATCACTCTTTACCTATTAGATTTCCATTAGAGGCAAACATTGTCTACACATAAAAAGGGCGCGATTAGATGAAAATACACACAACTCTTGCCCTCCAAGAATTCACAGGTCAGTAGGAAAGACATACAAGCAAAACAAAAACAAAAGCAAAAGCAAAAACAAAAACAAAACAAACAGACCAAAAGTGACAACAAAAACCCAAAACCAAATACTTTAGCATGAAAAAATGGTAAGTATTTTGTTTTTCTACTACAAGGTGCCACAGTGGTTTGAGACAGTTAATTCACATCGTGTCATATGGTCTATTCAGCACGGCTCTGTCTATATACACTCACAGGCAGAAAAATTCAAATTCCAAACGTGCTGTTGAATGGAGCAGATCAGATACGGTTTGTCCATGTGGCAATGTGATTTGGCAGGAATTCAAAAGTACCATTCACTTCCTTTGAGCAGCTGTGTTTTAAGATCAAGCTGACCAATTTGAATGGAAGTTTTGGTTGGAATGTTTTTCAGAACTGCTCTGTCAGAGAATGTGTGGATGCGGCTACAGCACAAATTAGGCGTGCCTGTGCAATGGTGAGCGTTTCAGTGATGCCTCCCCCAATAACCTCCATTTAGAAACTTTTCCTACGCCTCTAAACTACTTACAATTTTGCTTGTCCTGGTTATAGGGCCATTGCCATACATTCCCTTGTGCCTTTTTTTTTTTAGGATTATTTATTTGAGAGAGAAAGAAAGAGAGAGACTGAGCAAGCACAAGTGGGGGAGGTGCAGAGGGAGAGGGAGAAGCAGACGCCCCACTGAACAAGGAGACTGATGCGGGGCTCAATCCCAGGACCATGGGTTCATGGCAGAGGTTTTAACTGACTGAGCCACTCAGGCGCCCCTCCCTTGTGTCTTTAAAGTATACATGCATGCATCCATATAGTATTCAGATGTTCTAGAAAATTTTAGAAGGAGATTATGAGTTTAATTAAATTTATCCCAGATGACCATTCACACTGTTTGCCACAGAGTAATAAGAATCAACAACAACAAAATTCTTATGAGCAGTATATAGTTTAGCTGCAAAATTGAATTAATGATCAGTCTTTTTTAAAAAAGAAAGATTTATTTATTTGAGAGAAAGAGAGATAGAAATAGTGGGGGCAAGGGGCAGAAGGAGAGGGAAAGAGAGTCTTAAGTAGACTCTGTGCTGAGTGCAGAGCCTGCCACTGGGCTTCATCTCACAACCCCAATATCCTGACCTGAGCCGAAACCGAGTCTGATGTTCAACCACTGTGCCACCCAGTGCCCCAAAATTAATGATGAATCTTAATTAGAATAGCTTATTTATGGTAAAATATATTGGCAAATCCATTGATTAACATTAAGTATAAAACCAAAAGGTTTTTTTGTTGTTTTGTTTTGGCAGAGTTTCTATGTCCCTCAGGATCATGGCTCAGATGTGTCTTCCTTTCTGATAAATGTCTAAGTGTTTGGTATTGACAGGAGCCTGGGACATCTGTCATTCCATGGATTGTTTTAGATGAGGAAGCTTATTTGACTGGTTGCCGTCTTTCTTATCTTTTCATATAGGTGCCTTACAAAGCTATAAAGGGACAAGAACAATTTTAAAAACCCTCTTTAAATATTATTTATCTGCTTTTATTTTAGATTTCTTAGTATTTATTATTTGTGGTTCAACATGTTTTAAGCACTTCATTTTATATATATATATATTTTTTTTTTTCTCAACTGCTTTTTAAATATTGAACTCCTATCCCTCCAGTAATACTATATTGCTGAAGGAAAACACATGCTACTTATTTTGTCAATAATCATATATTCAGTTTTTATAAGAACCTGGTGAAAGAAAAATAAGAAAATTCAATCAATTGACATCTTGAAGAGTGGTGATTGCCTTGGAGGAAGGAGGTAGTTGCCGCTGATCTATGACATCTACTACTTACTTTAAGTTACTTCTACAAATTTGTTTCAGATTTTATCTGAATTAGTGTTTACTAGTCTGTATGATTAAAATAATTATTTTAGGGCAGATGCAATGATTATAGCTTCTTTTAAATTGAAGTGCAATTACCATGCACTGTTATTTTTGTTTCAGGTGTTCAGTGTAATGATTCAACAATTCTATACATTTCTCAGTGCTCCTCAAGACAAGAGTAATCTTAATCTCCTTTATCTATTACACCCATCTGCCCACCCACCTCCCCTCTGGCAACCAACAGTTTGTTGCAACTTTAAAAAAAAAAACTGAAAGAATATGGGTGTGAGGATGATCTGGCTAAAGCATTTTTCCCATTGATTGCCAGGGTTGATTTGGTTGATTGGCTGGCTAGACTGGTATCCCCTTTCTCTCACTGCACCATACACGTTGGGACAAGGGGGGTTGTCAAACTTCCAAACATTCGAATGAGGTGCTGTGTGTGACAATCTGCCTTTTAAACAACAACAACAACAACAAAAAAAACCTGTACATTCATGCATCATGATATTTGAATGTTAGAAAAAAATTGTACGTTCATGAATCATAATATTTGAATGTTAGAAAAGGAATCTTGGGATTCTTTTAATAAGGACAGGAAAGTTGCCAAAATTGTATATTAATAATAAACTAGAAAATATAATTTAATGAATGTTTTTAGAGAATATTAGATGTATTTACCCCAGAATACATGCCAGAAGAACATGTGGAATACCATTATTACAAGGTTTGTTGGGACAGAGATGGGTCAATATACCAGGTGTTCTGTAAATATTTAATAGAAATAGAGAACTTATTTATTGAGTTTGGGGGGAAAACAGTTAAAAGGTAAGCACAGAAAAAATATTTTTTAAAACTTATTAGTATTGAACATTAATGGAATAAATGTGCTGACACCAAAAGGAAGTTGAATTTTAAGGCTGTAATTCAACATGGTCCAGATATGTTAATTTAATTTAAAGAAAACTTTATCATGATACGAATGTTTGTATATTTAAATGTTACTAATTTAAGTATGGCTGGTATATTGATAAATATTATAATTCATTTCATATTGCTGATATATACTCATATATAGGATATATCTAATAAAATTACATTAGGCTATGATGAGAGTTGTATTAATGGAGTAGAAGTAGACTTTTTAAAGGCACTAGGCAGATGGTCCAGAGGGCTAAGAAATTTTACATCTGTTATATGTCTAAATCAATTGTTAAAATACTATTTCCTGACCTTGGTAATTGCTCACTTGTATTGTAATTCAACACCTTCATAATAAGGTGGTGACTATAATGGTCTTATCTCATTCCATAAAGTGAAAATAAATCCACAGTAGATTTAATAGGAAAAAATCAAATGGAAGCACACAAGGCCAACTCTATATACAATTTAATTCTAGAATCTAGAATGGACTTATGATAATAAAAGCTAATTACATTTAATGCCCTTTTACACTCTACACTATTTTCACATCTAATAAAAACATACTCATCATGACAACTCTACAAATTTTGAGAGTAAGAAAGATTACTTGATTTTCTAATGATCCTGAGAGTGATAGAAAAGCTATTTGAACCCTGTTCGTCTGATGTCTGTTCTGCACTGTTACCATGTCCTTAGCAGGAGTCGGTGAATTCAAAGATGAGCTGAAGGCTAGAGGCTGAATTCCATGGAAAGCCATGGGAAAAAAGGGCATATCAGCTCACTTTGGGGGCTTTGATTCCTTTTCTTAATTTTGTTGTCATCAACTTCTGCTCTGGGAATAAAATATAACAAAAATACCCGATCACATCAGATCTTGAGATAGGACAGCATCATGTGTGTTCACAACTGCTGAAATATTATTCAGCATGAATTGATTCTCTGCTATGAAATTTGGGTATATGGCTTTGTTCATTTTTTCATAGTAGTAAAAATTTGGACTCTTAATACACATGCTGTTTTATAAAATGAGAACAATATTTTCTGTTTAGCAACATGAACGGTATACTTAACTAACATTCTCTATAGCATATAAAGGTTTTAAGGAAGATGGAAGGAAATTACAGGTTTAAAAGAATGAAAGAGTGTTAAGCACTGTATTCAATGCTTTTTTTTGCTTCTAAACACCCTCAACCATTCCAGGTAGCTTTGAAAAAAAAGTTTAAAAATTCACGCACAATAAAGACTTCATTCACATTCAATGTATTGGATTGCAGTATATAAGAATACTCATTGTGTGGTTGTTATTTGTGTGTGTGTGTGTGTGTGTGTGTGTGTGTGATTGTTATATATTCAGATTTATTTAACATTCATAAATACCTGTGTTATGTATTCTTAGAATTAAAAAGAGCTATTCATCTTTAGAAGTATAAGAACTTATAAAATACTTGACAATCACGATTACATTGTTCCTACACTTTCTTTGCAATATGGGGGATTAGAGAGAAGGTTGCAATTCAACAAATGCTGGTTTGCTTAAAATAATACTTTATCATCATAATAATATGTTTTAGTTATGGAAATTTAAAAAATACAGGACTAGAGTTAAACAAAGAGCAACAATAATCAGACTTCATATTTCAACATACATACAGCAGACTAATTTTCTGAATAACATTTGCAACACATTATGAATAAAAAATTAGGTACAAATATCTCCTTTATGTGCACATGTGATTTGGCAAGAGAGCGAAAGAAATACCAAACCCTGAAACAACAAATTAGAAGAGTAATAAAGCACCAAACCTGAAGGCTGCCATGAGAGCACTTGATCCTCAATGGACAAAAAGTTTCCACTTAATGGGACTCATGAAGAAGAAGGGAAAAAATGCCCAGACCTGCACAAGGTGGGAAATCATTACGAGAATCTCTCACAAAAACTGACTCCAGAAGGTGACTTTCTCAAGAAAGGGGCAAGTTATAAAAAGAAGAAAGTGTTCAAACGATAAGACAGAGGGAAAACTTTTATGCTTTATGTAGAGGGAGGAAAAACAGCTTTAACAAAGAATTTCTGATGACAGTCTGGTTATAATATATCTTTTAGACTAGAATCCACTCTACTGCCTTAGCCCTCAAAAGACATAAGTCTGACATTTACTTTAAGAAGTTCCTAATTGGTGACCCCTTCCAGGTACACAATGGAATGAATAAAGGGAATCCACCTTAAATCAAAGCCTCAAAAAAATCCCACAGATAAAATTTGATTGATCATAATCTCCTAATCCTCAAAATCACATAAACTGAAGCTACACCCATCATGAGCAAGTGTAAGCAGAAGCTATAAACACCCACAACAAAGTAGCACATTTTCCAGATGGAATAATCATATTATGAAAGGCAAATGACACAAGAGAACAGTGGTGTAATTTTAATAATATAAATTAAAATAGACTTTATGACCAAAACCTTTCTAGAGATCGGACATGAAAATAAATTTACCAGGAGAAAATAACAATTATAAACTTTCATGAACATGGTAACATAACTTTAAAATATGTAAAACCAAACGTGAATCAACTACAAGGAAGAATTGACGTATCTATAGATCTTTGGAGAGATTTTAATACATTCGTCTTCAAATTTGATAGTAAATATATGGAAGATTTTTTTAACTAAGTTTTTCATTGTAATTCCAGTATAGTCAACATACAATGTTATATTAGTTTCAGATGTACAATATAGCAATTCAACATTTCTATACATTGCTTAGTACTCATCATGATAAGTGTACTTTTAATCCCTTTTACCTATTTCACCCATCCCCCCTCCCATCTCCCTTCTGGTAGCCATCAGTGTGTTCTTTATAGTTAAGAGTCTGTCTTTTGGTTTGTTACTATCTCTCTTTTTTTCTTGCTCATTTGTTTTGTTTCTTATATTCCACATGTGAGTGAAATCATATGGTATTTCTTTCTGAATGACTTACTTCACTAGCAAAATGTATGGAAGATTTGCACCATATAAATTACAAGGTGAAATTGTAATTTCTGCTCTAAAGTATGTCCTAAATATCACTTTGTTCTGTAAAAATATACACCAAAAACAGCAAGGCTTCTGAGAAAGGGAGGATTGGAGAGGATAGTACAAATCTATGTGGCTTTGTAAAAAAACTCACAAAACAAAACAAAGAAAAGTAATTAAGACCCCAGGGGATAATTTGGACTGCCCATGCAGACGTATTAGTGTCAACAGATGCTGTCACAGTGGTTACTAAAAATGTACCGAAACAATAGAGTAGTAATGATGGCAAAACTTTATTTGGACCATGGCTGGCGGTTGCTGAGACAAGACAGATGGAAAGGAGCATGAGCCAGTGTGCTCCTGTTTGATGAGCACAGGCAGCAGAGCGGTGAGCAAGAGCCAAGCACAGCAGGAGTGGGGAGTGTGCCTCTCTGGGATGAAGCCTAGAATGCCAGTTTCTAGGGTGGAGCCCTGTTCCTATCATCTTAAGATAGATGCTGACATGCTCTTCCTGCTAATATAGCAGTGATGTTGAACATTTTTCCATTTCCTCACAAAGATCATAATTCTGCTATCGTTCTGCCTCTTCTTGTCTAGGATGTGTTGTAGATGAATGGATCAACACAATTTTTACTCTATTCCAGGATAATTCCCCTATTAATGTATCATATGTGAGTGAATTTGCTTTACAGAAACACATGTTGTAGTCTAATAGGCTGCACATAGAACATTGCACTGGGTGATTGGAGAAAACATCTTCCTTTCAAGTCAAGTCCATAAAACAAGTATGGGTATCACATAGACTCTGTTCTCTGACTACAGCACAGTTGAGTTAACACAACAAAGTTAAAGACAAAAGAAAGGCATTAAAGCCTCCGTATATTTGGAAATGAAAGCATTGGAAATTAAATTTAATCTCCTAAGTAACTCATTGTTCAAGAAGAAAGCATAATGAAAATTTGTGCATATGTATACAAAATTATAATATAGAAATGATTAAATATAAAAAATTAGTATACAGAGAAACATACAAACATTAATGCACTTATTGGTGAAAAAATCCAAGACTAAAGGTTATTTTAAATATTAAGAAAAGCACAATAAGAAAGAAATAATAAAAATGAGAATTACAATAGAAAGTGGAGACACAATAGAGAAGATCAATGAAGCTCAAGTGTCAAAATGAAAAGCTCAAAAAAGCAAAAGATTAATACAAAAATTACAAAAAATTCTTAATTCAAGGCTTTCCATTTCTGCTATCCCTCCCCACCACATACACACCCATACACACACACCAAGAAACTTACCAATTATAAGAACATATACTCAAAGGGGTAAAAGAGAGCTAATGATAAAGGAAGGATCTGGTAGAGAATAACAGTCCAGCAAAGCATGCTGTGTGCTTGGCCCAGTTTTCCTCTGTATTTTCCAATTTGGGAGGAATTTGACAGCTTTGTGGCACTATGGGGATAGTAATTTGAAGCTAGGGCTTACTGAGTATTGGGCCCTTGAAAAGCCACATGTTATGAGTAAGAATAAACCTGAAGTAGACAGTTCCTCACTAGGGACTGCTGCTTAGTCTCAAGTGATCTCTAATGCCAAAATTAGCTTAAATGGTCCTGGAGTGCTAGTGTCTCCAGGTCAGACAGAAACAAATGTATCTCTTCTCTGGAGGCAGATAACATCATCCTAGACTGCCGATTATTTCTGTAAATACCCTTTCAAATACAATGTCCTGCATGCAATAAAAATTAATCAACAGGAGTAGGAGGCAAGAAAACATGAATGAAAATTGCAGAAACTGAGAAATAAGTCAATGGGGGTTTTAGTAATTGAAATTATCAGAAGCAGACCCTTAAACTTACAATACATTTGAAAATTTATATAAAATTGCTAAGTTCCTGAAATAGTTTTTCAGGACCAACTCAAAGAATTCGAAGAGATATTAATGGGAGTGGCAATAAAAATATGGCCCGCTAATGGGTACAGGTTTCTTTTGAGGGTAACAAAAATGTTCTGGAATTAGATACTAGCAATAGGTAAACAACCTTGTGAATACACTGAAAACCACTGAACTATATACTTTATTTTTATTTTTTTATTTGTTTAAAGATTTTATTTATTTATTTGACAGAGACAGCCAGCGAGAGAGGGAACACAAGCAGGGGGAGTGGGAGAGGAAGAAGCAGGCTCCCAGCGGAGGAGCCTGATGTGGGGCTCCATCCCAGAACGCAGGGATCACGCCCTGAGCTGAAGGCAGATGCTTAACGACTGAGCCACCCAGGCACCCCTGAACTGTATACTTTAAAAGAATAGAAATGTTAAATATCTCCCCAGAGGCAAAATAGTTTAACATGTAAGTTTCACCAGTTATTCAATATTTTTTCTCCAGCTTTATTGTTGAAATATAACATTGTATAAATTTTAGGTGTACAATATGAGGATTTGATACATGTGTAAAATGTAAAATGATTTCTGGGATGAGGTCAATTAACACGTGTATCACCTCATGTAACTACTATTTTTTTCTTTGTAACAAGAGCATTTAAGATCTACTCTCTTAAGGACTTTCAAATATACAATACAAGTCACCATGCTATACAGTAGATCCCCTAAATAAGTTTACAAATTACACTGGAAATTTGTACCCTTTTACCCACATCTCCTTATTTCCCCCATATCTCAGCTGCTGGAAACCACCAATCTACTGTTTCTAAAAGAACAACTTTTTTTAGATTCCGCATAGAAGTGAGATCATACATTTGTCTTTTCTATCTGACTTGTTTGTATAACATAATTTCCTTTATGTTCATCCATGTTGTTACAAAAGACAGACTTTCCTCCTTTTTAATGGCTGAAAGATTCTATTACCCACACACACATACACTTAGGTTGTGTCTATGTCTGAGTTATTGTAAATGCTGTGGTGAACGTGAGGAGTACAAATATCTTTTTGAGGTACTAATTTTGTTTCTTCTGGATATATATCCAGACATGGGATCACTGGATCATAATGCTAATTCTATTTTTAATTTTTGAAGAAACTCTGTACTATTTTTCATAGTGGATATACCAATTTACATTCCAAACAACAGTGTACAAGTGTTCCCTTTTCCCATATCCAGCATTTGGCCATCATTTATATGTCCTTTTGATGATCGTCATTCTTACAGGTGTGAGGTGATATCTTATTGTGGTTTTGATTTGCATTTCCATAATGATTAATAATGTTGAGCACCTTCTAATGTACTTGTTGGCCATTTGAATGTCTTCTCTGAAAAATTATCTATTCAAGTCCTTTGCCCATTTTTCAGTCATATTATTAGTTTTATTGCTATCAAGCAGTCTGAGTGTCTTATCTCTTTTGGATACTATACCCTTATCAGATATATGGTTTGGAAATATCCTCTCTCATTCCATAGGTGGCCTTTGTATTTTATTGACTGTTTCTGTTGCTGTGTGAAAGCTTAATGGTTTGATGTAGCACCACCTGCTCATATTTTTTGCTTTCGTTGCCTGTGTTTTTGGTATAAGAAAATACTGCTAAGTGCAATGTTCAGGAGATTTTTCCTTATATATTCTTCTAGGAGTCTTATGGTTTCAAGTCTGATGTTTAGGTCCTTAATTGATTTCAAGTTAATTTCAGTGAGCGGTGTGAGATAGGGGTCCAGTTTTCCCAACACCATTTATTGAAAAGACTATCCTCTCTTCATTCAGTATTCTTGGCTTTCTTGCCAAATTTTAGTTGACTTTGTATGCATTATTTTTGAGCTCTTTATTCTGTTTCTGTTTATTTGTTGTATGCCAGTACCATACATAGTGATTACTATAGGTTCGTAATAGGGTTTGAAATCAGAAAATCCAATGCCTCCACCTTTGTCATTTCTCAAGATTTGCTTTGGTCTTTTGTGGTTCTGTATAAGTTTAAGGATTGTTTTTCTATTTCTGTGAAAAATGCTATTGTCATTTTGACAAGAATTGCATTGAATCTACAGATGACTTTGGGTAGTATGGACATTTTAACAATATTTCTTCTTACACTCTATGAATATAGGGCATCTTCTCATTTGTTTGTATCTTCTTCAATTTATTTCATCAATGTAATAGTTTTCCATGTACAAATTTGTCACCTCTTTGATTAAATTTATTCCTAAATATTTTATTGTTTTCAATGCTATTGTGAGTGGGGTTATTTTCTTTTTTTCCTATTTTGTGTAGCTTGTTGTTAGTGAATAAAAGGAAATCAATTTTTGTATGTTGATTTTGTATCCTGCAACTTTAATGAATTAATTGAATAGTTTTAACAGCTTTTTGGTGGAGTTTTTGATTTTCTATGTATGAGATGATGTCATCCAAAACATAATTTTACATCTTTCTTTCTAATTTACTTGCCTTTTATTTCTTTATTTTTCCTAATTTCTCTACCTATGATTTTCAGTAGTATGTTGAATAGGCATGGTGAGAGTCTTGCTCCTGATCTTGTCCTGAACTACTGATCTGAAAGGAAAAGGTTTTAACTCTTCACCATTGGCTATGATGTTAGTTTTGGGCTTGCCATATACGGCTTTTATTACATGGAGATATATTTCTTCTGTACACTCTTTGTTGATAGTTTTTATCATGAAAGGATATTGAATTTTGTTAAAGGCTCTTTCTGCATTTATTGAGATGATCGTATATCTTTATTTTCATTTTATCAATAAGGAGTATCATTTATTGATTCAGTATGTTAAACCATTCTTGTATCTCAGAGGTAAATCCCACTTGATCATGGTGTATGATTCTTTTTACATGCTGCTGAATTCAGTTTACTAGCATTTTGTTCAGGACATTTTCATCTATATTCATGATGGATGTTAGCCAGTAGCTTTATTTTTTTGCAGTGTTCTTATATGGCTTTTGTATCAAGATAATGCTGTCTTCTTTGTTAGATGATTTTGGGAGTAGTCCATCCTCTTCAATTTTTGGAAGAATTTGAGAAGAAATGGTATTAATTATTCTCTAAAATTTTTTTTTTTTTAGAATTCACCTTGAAGCCATCTGGTGCTTTGCTTCTCTTTGGGGGGAGTTTTTTTGATTACTGATTCAGTCTTCTTGTTTGTTATTGGTCTGTTCAGATTTTCTATTTCTTCATAATTCAGTGTTGGTAAGTTGTACGTTTCTAGGAATTCACCCATTTCTTATAGGTTTTCTAATTTGTTGGCTTATTGTATGTTCACTGTAGTATATTATGATCTTTTGTATTTCTGTGGTATCACCTGTAGTTTCCTTTTTCATTTCCAATTGTATCTGAGTCATTTCTCTTTTTTTCTTGGTAGGTCTAGTTCAAGGTTTCTCAATTTCTTTTGTCCCTTGAGTAAACACTCTTAGTTTCGTTGATCTTTCTATTATTTCCTTCTATTTCATTTATTTTTCTTTGTTTTCTTTTACTTCTGCTAACTTTTTGCTTAAAGAAGTTTAGTCTTCTTTTTCTAGTTCCTTGGATGTAAAATTAGGTTGTCTATTCATAATCTTTCTTTTTACTTTATGTAGGCATTTATCAACACAAGCTCTCAGAACTGTTTTAGCTGTATCCCATAGTTTTAGTATATTATGTTTCCATTTTCATTTGTTTCAGGATATTTCTTGATTTGCTTTTTGATTAGCCCATTTGTTATTTATGGGTGCATTGTTTAATTTCCACATATTTGTGAATTTGCCAGCTTTCATCCTATTATCGATTTATAGTTTTAAACTGTTGTAGTCAGAAAAAAATACTTTGATGACATAATATAAGCTCTATCATAGAGAATGTTCTGTGTGTGCTTGAGAAGAACATATATTTTGCTGCTTTTTGATGGAATGTTCAATATCCATTACATTTATTTAATGTAAAGTATACTTCATTGCCAAAATTTCCTTATGAATTTTCTGTCTGGATGATGTATTTGTAGTTAAAAGTGGGATTTGGCATCCCCTATTGATATTGTACTGTTGTCTATTTCTCCCTTTATTTCTAATAGTATTTGCTTAATTCAGTATTATTCACTATTCTACATGACAAATATAACTGGATAGGAAAATTAGAAAGTGAGAGTGAGATAAAGGTGAAAAATGTCAATTTTACTCAAATACAAAGATACAAATGGATTAAATAAAAATTAACAAATGGAATGCACTAAAAAACAGATAATAATCATTACATTTTTTGGGTTTATTATAGGAAAGAAAGGTATGTTTGACATTAGAGAATCAATTAATGAAACTCACCTCCTAAATAAATTTAAGAAAAGTGCCATCTCATTAAATGCAAAGATAATCATTTTATGAAATGCAGTTACCATTCATCAAAGAAAAAGAAAATATGAACAAAAAATGATAAAATAAAACTACATTAAAAAATTTGTTGATTAAGTGAAGTTTTTTCTCAAAAAATACAACAAATATTGTCTTCAATGGATGGGCAAGAATTAAAAATAAATCCTTGTAATTCAACAGCATGGCAGAAAGGTTTCATTTCAGTACTTCTTTTAATATAGCACTAATAACCTTGCCACATAAAAATAGAAATAGTATAAAAATATAAGGAATGAAGAAGTAGAATAAAATACTGCTACTATTTGCATATGAGGTATTTGTCTATATAGACACACCCCTCAATCTCAAATTGTTAAAACCAAGAGACTAGCAAAATTATTATGTATAAGATAAATTCATGTTAATGTGAGATATTTCTATATAACAAGAACAAGCATTTTGAGAATATATTAAACTACAAATTCCTTAAAATGCCAAAACTATAAAATATGCATTATAATAAATGAAACAATATTTTTAAGACTTGCATGTAAAAATATATAATGCAATAAAATACATTATAGAAAACCCAGATAGTTAAGAGAAGTACCACATTAATGGAAATGATGCTATTTTAAGCATATTGATTTTACTTAAATTGATTTAAATATTTAAAGCAAGGGAAAGTGCTATGTAGTGAACAGATTTTCAAACAGTATCATACTTAGATGCAGGCAAAATCTGTCCATCTGTGGACCCCAGGCTTTGTAGAACTCCACATATCACAAATACAAATACTTCTGTCATAGCACATCTGGCTCCTCTCGTGCAGAATCCTGAACTCAGCTTTCATGTGGTAAGACTCACAACCCTAAATACGGAGCTAGTAATTAATACCACTCAAGCTCCCGTATCTAATGCTCTAAATTCATAAAACAAAAGATTTTTTTCTCAATGGCGTAAATGTTTGTTGTTTGGACTACATGAAAAACAAGGAGACTTTTGAATAGTGAAGTGCTTAAGTAAGAGAAATAAATTAAATAACATGTCAGATACTTTTTAGCTGCATGAATCCAATATGTTCTTGTATAACAAAGTATGCTTACTCAATAGAGCCAAACAATCACTTTTGTTTTCTTTCTGTTCTAACTTATAGTTCCTGGAGTATTCACAAGTTAGCATAGCATTTGCAACAGTTAAAGCTGACAGTTGAAAATATTTTGCAATGTTAAAAAAATAGTATTACTATTAAATATTTTAACATGTGTATCTAGACATGTATGTATGAAACATGACACCAGTTTATTCCTTAGAGGAACACTGAAGCATAGGATTGTAAATGGTGTTATTTTATTAAACATGATAAAATTTTGAAGTTTCACTTCATTTAAGCAATTTAATACAAATTTTATATGCATTCATTATAAAATAATACTTTATCACTTAATTGTATAGATGGTTTGAATATTTTCAAAATATAATTAGAAACATATTTGAGGGGGCAGTTTGGTTTCAGTATTAATATGCAAAGATTTTGGAAGTTGTCACTCCATTTTTTACAAGATAATGCTGAACAAACTGAAAAGTGGTGACTTTTATTGTACTCGCCAGAGAATTGACTGTAGAGTACATCACAATACCAAAATTTGAAGACCTCGAATCCAGAAAGTGATATTCAAGTTCTGCTCATGTGGGGCAGAAAGCCCTAGAGCTATAAACTGGCAGGAAAAATTAACTGGCAACATTATCAAATTGGCAGAGACTAAATGTGAACTAAGATGATAGGGACAAACTGAAGGTGCTGCAGCCTTAGGGGAGGTCTTTATACTTGCATGACCTCACCTTCAGGAACCATGAAGTACTGATGGTGAAAATCTCAGAAAGCTCTCCTGTTGGCAGGTGGAGGGGAAGAATAATCATTGTGAAATAGTTGATTTATGTCTACATGAAAAAGACTAGCTCTCTAGAGTTTTTCTGTGCCTGGGGGATGGTATTTCTCACACTCCTGCTTACTCTAACCCTCCTGTTCCTAAGGCAAAAATAAGCTATACCTTTGAGAAAAACCTGTGAAAGTCACAGCCCAGAAATAAAGACCCACTAAAGGAATGAGGTTTCATCATTAGATTGTAGACTGTTTCTCATTCCTGCTGCCTTATCAATTGATCAACAGGACTCCATCCAGTAAAGTCATAGTAGATTACACTTGAAAGAGCTGCAAGACACAAACTCTGAGGAGAAGTATATAGGGAAAGTAAAAGCCAAGAGAGAAAGAAGAAAGAAAACCATAGGAATTGAAGTGTCTGGCCACCATAGCTAAAAACAGGATTTAAAAAGCCCAATTGTTAGCAAGTTAGTATATAAACATGTAAGGCCAATATACCCTCAGTTCTTATTACCAAATAAAATCTGTGCAGCTTTCAACAAAAATTGTAAGCAATAACATAAACACAAACAAATAAAATCAAAAAATTATGCAAAGCAAAATACAATGTGTGACCAAACCTACAGAATGTTCAATAACAAGATGAACCTTAGGGTAAACTATAGACAGTGTGTGATTATGATGTGTCAATATAGGTTCATCAGTTGTAACGATTGTACCACTCTGGTGGGGTTGTTGATAATGGCAGAGGCTGTGTTGGTATGGGCCCAGGGGGCATGTGGGAAATCTGTGTATCTTCCTCTCATTTTTTCAACTAAAACTGCTCTACAAAAATAAAATCTTAATAAGACAAAACAAAAAAGTGTCAAGAGACAAACCAAGCATTAGAACTAGAATCAGATATGGTATAGATTTTTGAATTATCAGGGGGAGAATTAAAAATGCTATGTTAAGTCTCTAACGGTTTCTAATAGAAAAAAGTTAGACAATAGAAAAGAACAGATGAATAATGAAATCAGACAGATAAATCTCTAAAAAGGAATTTAAGAAGAAATGTTAGAAATCTAAAACACTCTAAGAGAAATAACAAATGCCTTTGCGGTTCTAATTAGTAGACTCGGCATAGCCAAAGAATGTCACCGAACTTAAATGCAAAAAGGAAAGAAAAAGAATGAGAAAAAAACAAAAACCATCCAAGAAGTATGGACAGTTTCAAAAGATATCATATATACATGCTTGAAATAGTCGAAGAAGAAAGAAAGAACAGAGTAAAGGAAATATTGGAAGTAATAGTAATTGAGAACTTTCCAAAATTAATGACAGGTACCAAAGCATAAATCCAGGGTGAACAGGCAACACCAAGCATCATAAACACCAAAATTATCTATACCTAGTAATATTAAATTTAATATAAAAAACCAAAAGCAAAGAGAAAATCTTGAAATAAGCCAGGGAAAGAAACACCTTACTAGTAGAGGATTGAAGATAAAAAATTACAGCAAACTTCTCATCAGAAATAATGCAAGCAAGAAGAGAAAGGAATGAAATATTTAAAATATTTAAGGAAAAATTTCCACCAACTTAGAATTCTATATCTAACAAAACTATTCTTCAAAAGTGTAAGAAAAATAAAAGACTCTCTTAGACAAACTCAAACTGGGGGAATTCACCACTGGCAAACATGTCCTGGAATACATGTTAAAAGTAGTTCCTCAGGGAGAAAGAAAATGCTATAACACAGAAACTCAGATCTGCATAAAAATGAAGAGCACAGGAGAAAGAATAAATGAAGATACAATAAATAATTTATTTTTCTTATTCTTAATTGAAAACGTAACTATTTAAGGTATTAATAGCATAATTCACAAAGTGATTATATCATATGGATAAGTTGAATGACAATGCCATAATGAATGTAGGAGAGGAATTTGGCATTCTCTCTTACAAGGTACATTCATGGCAAGTGAAACAATGTAGTGTTATTTGAAGATAGACTTAGATTAGTTAGAATTATACATTGCAAACACTAGGATAATTACTGATTTTAAAATGTATAATAAATGTACTTAGAAGGGAGATAAAAATGGAATCATAGAAAGGTCAATTCAAATCAGAGAAGGTGGAAAGAGAAGAAAATAAAAATAAGTACAACAAATTGAAAATGGATAAACATGGCAAATATTAATCTAATAATTATTTTGATATCAATTATCTAAATATATCAGTTAAAAGTCAGAGCTTCAGAACAGGGGAGAAAAAAAAAGACCCAACCGAATATTGTTGTGTACAAGGAAACACTTAAAATGCAAATAATCTGATAGGTTAACTTAAAAATATGGAGGAAGATACATTAACCCTAATAAGAAGAAAGCTGGAGTAGCAATATAAATGTCAGGAAAAAAAGACTCTTCCAAACAAGATATATTAACAGGAATGATAGTTTTACAGTAAGACCTTGAACTCTTTTAACATGCACACAGCTAACAAGAGTATCAGAATATGTGAGGCAAAAACTGATGGGCCTGAAAGAAAAAATACACAAAAGCATGATTATGATTGGAGACTTCCTCACCCTTCTTTCAGCAACTGACAGATCAAACAGGCAGAAATTCAGTATAGTTGATCTGAACAGCACTATAAATCAACTTTTTCTAATTGATATTTTAAAAATTATTTATCTGGTGATAGAATTATTGTTCTTCTCAATGTCACATGGAACATTCACCAAGATAGATCAAATTGTGGGCAATAAAATACATATTAACACATTTAAAATAGTAAAAATCATACAGTGTTTTCAGAATGTGGTGAAATGAAGCTAGAATAACAGAAAGATAACTGTAACACCCCCCACCAAATATTTGATAATTAAATAATGTATTTCTAAATACGACTTGGATCAAAGAAGTCTTAAAAGCAATTTAAAAATATTTTTATTTAAATAAAAATGAAAATATAAGTTATCAGAAAGTGGAATGTAGCAATGTAGAATGAGTTTATAGCATCAAACAACATTAAAACACACACATACACGTATGTATATATGACAGAGAAAATTGATGAAAACAAATCTGTTTCTTAGAAAAGATCAATAAAATTGACAAATTTCTAAAAAGGCTGAAAGACAGGAAAAGATGATACAAGTTTTCAGTAGCATTTGAAAAAGGTAATTTCACTACTGACCCTTCAGATATCAAAAAGTATATTAATGAACTCAGAGGTATATTAAGGAAATGATAGCCTTATACCTAAATTAACAAATTAGATCACAGAAACCAGTTTCTTAAAAAGGTAAACTACCACGACTCATCTAATGACAAATGGAAATTCAAGTACTTTTATAACTATTAAGAAAATAGAAATTATAACACAAAAGCTCCTGAAAAATAAATCTATAGTATTAAATAATTTCACTTGTGAATTCTACCAAACATTTGAAGGAAAATTAACACCAATTCTGCACAATCTCTTCTAGAAAACAGAAAAGAAGAAAATACCATTTCATTTTTTGAGACTAGTACTACCTGATCCCAAAACTAACAAAGCCTGAAAAAGAAAAAAAAAAAAAAAAAGTACAGAGCAGTATCTCTCATTAATATAGATGGAAAAGTATTAAAAAAAAAATAGTAGGGGTACCTTAAGCGTCTGACTCTTGGTTTGGCTCAGGTCATAATCTTGTGGACGTGAGATCGAGCCCTACATGGGGCTCCGTGCTCAGCACAGAGTCTGCTTGAGATTCTCTCCCTCTCCCTCTGCCCCTCCCACTTGTGCTCTCTCTCTCAAATAAATAAATAAATCTTTTTTAAAAAATAGGAAGAAGTGGAATTAAGCAACATATATACCAAAGGGGTTTTCCAGGGATGCAAGGCTTGCTCAATATTTTAAAAGAAATTGATAAAATCCATGATATTTTCAAACCAAAAGAATAAGTTACTTGAAGAAGAATTTGATAAAGTTCAATATACATTTATGATAAATACTCTCGGAAACTTAGTAGTAGAAAGCAATGAACACCCTCAACTTAATAAAGAGGATCTACACAAAAATTATGGTTTACATACTACTTAGTTTTTAAAGACTGAATCTTTCCCTCTAAGTTTAGGAACAAGCAAGAATGTTTATCTCCTTACCCTTTGAAAACATTCCTCTGGAAGTTAGAGGCAATGAAATAAGACAAGAAATAAAATGCATATGGATCTGAAGGAAAAAATAATATTATCCCTAACTATAGGTGACATGGCTGTCTACATAGAAAATACCAAAGAATATACAAACAAACAACCAAACCAAACCAAAACAAAACCAAAACCCTCTTAGAACTAATAAGTGAGTTTAGCAAGGTCACAAGAATACAAGATCAGTATTCCAAAAGTGCTTTGTATTTCTGCACATTAGGAACAACACATGGAACCTAAAATTAAAAAAAATATAGTACCATTTACAGTTGCTCTAAATGACAAAATACTGCTATAAACTTAGAATAAAACATCTACAGGACTTCTAAGCTAAAGAATAAAAATTCTGATACAATGAATTAAAGAAAAATGACTTATAGCCTTAATGCAATTCTTGTCAAAATTGCAGGAAGATATTTTGTGGTTAAAGACATGATGACCTAAAATTAAATAGTAGAAATAATTTTGAAAAGGAAGAATAAAGTGGGATGGATCACTATATCTGATTTCACGATTTATTTTAGAGTTTCAGAAATCAGACCCTGACGTATTGGCAGAGGCATAGGAAAAAAGATCAATGGAACAAAATAGGTATCCTAGAAATATACACACACAAATATGACCAACTGACTTTTATCAAAGGTGCAAAAGCAATTGAATGTAGGAAGGACTGTCTTTTTGAAAAATGGTACTGCAGTAACTGGGTATCCACAGGTAAAAGTGAACATTGATTAAAACCTCACTCCTTATTAAAAAATTAACTCAAAATGGATCATAAACTTAGATAAAAACTGTTAATCTATAAAACCTGTAGAATAAAATATAAGATAAAATACTAGGACCTAGAGGTTGGTGAAGACTTCTTAGACATGACACCCAAAGCATGGTCAATAAAGGACAACAATCAATAGGTTGGCCTTCCTCAAAATTAAATCATTTGATCTGAGAAATTATCTATCAAGAAAGAGAAAAGACAAACTACAGGTTGGCAGAAAATATCTGGAAACCACAAATCTAATAAGAGGCTTATATTTAGAAGTTGTAAAGAATTCTCAATACTCAATAGTCTAAAAACAAACCACTCTGATTAGAAAATAAGGGAGGAGGGCGCCTGGGTAGCCCAGTCCTTAAGCATCTGCCTTCGGCTCAGGGCGTGATCCCGGCGTTCTGGGATCGAGTCCCACATCGGGCTCCTCCGCTAGGAGCCTGCTTCTTCCTCTCCCACTCCCCTGCTGTGTTCCCTCTCTCGCTGGCTGTCTCTCTGTCACATAAATAAATAAAATCTTAAAAAAAAAAAAAAAAGAAGGGGGGAAAAACCACGAAAACGCATTTCACTGAAGAGGATATAAGAATGGCAAATAAATACATGAAAGTATGTTCAACTGCACTAACCTTTAGGGAAATGAAAATTAATGCCACAGTATAATATCACCGCATGCCTGTTAGTATAACTAAAATAAAAATTACAAACAAGTCCAAATGCTGGCAAGGATGCAGAGAAACTGGATCTCCCCTTTAATTCTGGTGGAAGCATAAAATGATGCAGCAATGTGGGAAATACTTTGAGGGATTTTTATAAAACTAAATGGATTATTCATTTTTGGGGTGTTGAGTTTGATAAATTCTTTATATATTTTGGATACTAACTCTTTATCAAGTATGATGCTTTCAAATATCTTCTCCCATTCCATAAGTTGCCTTTTACTTTTGTTAATTGCTTTCTTCGCTGTGCAGAAGCTTTTCATTTGGATGAAATCCCAATCGTTTATTTTTGCTTTTGTTTCCCTTGCCTCTGGAGACATATCTAGAAGGAAGTTGCTATGGCTGATGTCAAAGAGGTTACTGTGGGTGTGTTTTCCTCTACCATTTGTATGGTTTTATGTTTCACATTTAGGTCTTTAAACCATTTTGAATTTATTTTTGCATATGGTGTAAGAAAGTGGTCCAGTTTCATTATTTTGTGTGTTGCTGTCTGGTTTTCCCATCATCATCTGTTGAAGAAACTGTCTTTTCTCCCTTGGATATTCTTTTCGCTTTGGTCAAGATTAGTTGACCATATAGCTGTGGGTTCATTTCTCGGCTTTCCGTTCTGTTCTATTATCTATGCGTCTGTTTAAATGATGGTGGTATTTTGATAGGGATTGCATTAAATGCACCCCAATGTTTATAGCAGCACTATCTATAATAGACAAAATATGGAAACACCCCAAGTGTCAACCAACTGATGAATGGATAAAGAAGATGTGGTATTTAAATATATATAGCACTTGCTGTGATGAGCACAGGGTAATGTATGGAAGTGTTGAATCACTATATTGTACACCTGAAACTAATATTACACTGTATTTAACTAATGGGAATTTAAATGAAAACTTAAAAAAAAAAAATAAACTAAGTGGAAACTTATCATACGACCCTGTAATTACACTCCTGGGCATTTATCCTAAAGATGTGAAAACTTATGTCCACAAAAAACCCATACCCGATTATTCATAGCAATTTTATTTGTAATAGCTGAAAACTGGAAACAACAAATGACCCTCAGTAGGTAAATGATTAAACAAACTTTGTATATCCATATCGTGGAACACTACTCGGTAATAAAAAGGATAAATTATAGATACATGCATCAGCTTGAAGAGATCTCAGGGACATTATGCTGAGTGAAAAAAGCCAGTATCAAAAAGTTTCATGCTGTATTATTCCATTAAAAGAACATTCTGGAAATGATCAAATTAATAAAATTGAGCACAGATTAGTAGTTCCTAAGGTTTGGGGTGGGTTTGACTATAGATAGGTGGCAGTAGAGAGGTCAATGTGGAAATGGAGTAGTTCTGTGCTTTTATTTTGTTGTTGGTTAACAGAATCCAAATGTGTGACAAAATCACATTGCACTTTAAACACACTTCATAACAAGGTCAATTTTTTGCATCTATTTTACTATAGTTATCTTAATTGTAGCAATTGGGGAAAACTGGATGAAGGGTAAACAAAACTCTCTATACTGTCTTGAATTCCTATGGATCTATAAAAATCTTAAAATAAAAAGTTAAAAATATGCTAAATTTCTAAAACCATAATATAAATACTACTACTATTACATATTCCTAAATATTACCAAAAAAACTCAAAATGAGATAACTTCATGTCACAAAGTGACTTTAAAAATGATGTCACACCATTACTCAAATTTTTAAAATATTTTTTCAGGTATAGAAAATAACTGAATCATGTGCTAGAATAAAAGTAAGTAACTAGTTGGTATAAGCTGTTAGTAAGTGTAGAAAAATAGATAGGGTTGGCAGGGATAACCACCAAGAATTACACAGAAGAAAGCAGTGTGAGGGAAGCTGCAGGTACATTTGGGGAAATTTCAGTGAAAAATTAAAAATGAAAGAATCAGGTTTTGATTGGTTATTAGTAACATTTTATTGAGTGTTGACAGGATGTATGGTGTTCCGTGACTGGAAATAAACCAAAGCTTTTTTGTTGAAGTGAAACACTGAGCAGACCATTAAGGTCTTACGTCTTGCTTCTTCCTTGTAATAAACCTGCGGTTTTATGGGGGAGGAGTTGTGGAGGGGAAAATCTCATTAGGTAAGAAGTACATAGAGTTTAGAAAGGATCAGTTGTCATTTTCTTTCTTTTTCCTACCGGTATTTTCCTTCCCCAAATGTGTGGGAGAACAACAGCACACAAGTGTTTAGAATAAACTCACTTGAGTTTTTATTTTTCCTTCAAGTTGAATGTTAGCTGCTTTGTTTTCACAGTGACTCCAATAAAGAAACAAAAAATGTTTGTAAGCTTTTATTTTATTTTAAAGATTTAACTGATTGATTGATTGATTGATTGATTGATTCAGAGTGCAAGAGTGAGGAGGGGCAGAAAGAGACTCTCACGCATACTCCATACTGAGTTCAGAGCCCTGTGTGGGACTAGATCTCATGACCCTAAGATGACCTGAGCTGAAACCAAGAGTCTAATGCTTAACTGACTGAGCCAGCCAGGCACCCCTAGAAATGTTTCTGATATGTTTCTTTTTTTTTTTTTTAAGATTTTATTTATTTATATGAAAGAGAGAGAGAGAGAGAGAGAATGAGCCAGGGGTGGGGGGCAGAGGAAGAGGGGAAGCAGGCTCCCTGATGAGCAGGGAGCCTAATGCAGGGCTGGGTCCTAGGACTCTGAGATCATGTCCTGAAGGCAGAACTGAAGGCAGAAGCTTACCGAATTAAGCCACCCAGGAGCCCCTGACATGTTACTAACTTAAAGTAGATCATACTTCAGCCATGGAGAATTACAGACCATTGACTAATCTATTCCTGATGAATTTATAAACAAATTT
This sequence comes from Ursus arctos, assembly GCF_023065955.2. Taxonomy (NCBI): domain Eukaryota; kingdom Metazoa; phylum Chordata; class Mammalia; order Carnivora; family Ursidae; genus Ursus; species Ursus arctos. The sequence continues at coordinate 10,416,303 of NW_026623078.1, forward strand.
AGACATCTAAAGTCCATTTATCTCAAAAGAGCAGAGGTGTTGCTTCTACCTCTCAATGTGAGGGATTTCTGAGTGGTGTCGGGGTGTGGAGTGGAGGTTGTGCCTTTTTAAAAAAGACATCCAATCCTACCTGGATGGCTTTTCCAGATCACACAAATTTCTTTGTAATATCCTGACACAGATAGCCACCATTGTCCATGATATGCTGTATTGCTCAGGTACACTGAATGCAGAGGTAACAAATTAAGAAGAAATAATTTCTGAAATTAGAAAATAGACCATAACTGAGTGTAGAGAGACATTCCATGATATTCATTCTAATTAGTTGCATAATGACTAGGGTCTTGCACTTTTTCCTCTCAAGGTGTAAGATTAAGGTGTACTGCTGATTTATCTGTTTATATTTTATAAGTGAAATCTGTTTTTATGTTCACAGTCATTTTTTAATTAGAAAACCTTTTAAATATCAAATATATACAGATTTAAAATATCATAGCAACGCTATTGGACATACTGTACAGCTTCAACAGTTGTCACTGTACGGTCAGTTTTGTTTCATTTGTATTCTCCACTCCCCTCTACTTTCTCTGATTATTTCTAAGAAGATCGTAGACATCATAAAACTTCCTTTTTAAGTAGTTCAATGTGTGTATCTAAAAAATAAGAATACTTTTAGAATCACAGCTGCAATACAACATTATTAGCATAAGGAATGCTTTCATATAAACAAATATTCAGTGTTTGAATTCCCCCAATTGTTTCATAATACTTTTAATACTTTTTTCAAATCAGGAACCAAATAAAGATGACAAATAAAGATCATACCTTAGTCCCTTTCTCCCTCTCCTTCATTTATTTTCTCTCCTTTTTCTTTCTGTTTTTTTCCTTGTGATTTAATTCTTAAAAGAATCAGGACTTTTGTCTGGTACTGTTTCTCACAGTCTGGGTTCTTTTTTTCCAGTTGTGTTACCATGGAATAATTTATAATATTTATCTTCTTCTGCTCCCTATATATTTCTTGAAAATCTCAAATTAGAGCTATGGGCTTGATAAGATTCAAGTTTCATTATTTTTGTCAAGAAGGCTTAATTGGTGATGTTAAGTACATCGATCAGAAGCTGCATGTCTAATTTTCTCTCTTTTTGTGAGGTCAGCCATCACCGGTGACCATTTACTGATCCATCTTTTCATTAGATTTTGAAAGTGGTCTTAATTTATTACCTAGAATATATATTTGTAATTGAAAACTTCCTCTCATCAACTATTTAGTTACCCTGAGGAATAAGCCATAGGTGAAAGACAGGACAAATGTGAGATTGGTTTTCTTTACTTACCAGTTCTTAAAATAATGATTTTTTCCCCAAAGCATTCTACAGAGAGGTGGAAGGGATTTTATTTTTTGTCTTTCTTTAAATTCATATTCTAAACACATTTAGTCCATCACTGTGAATATTCTTATGGATGCTAAAATAATCTCAACTTTGGCCAAAGAACCTCTTAAATTATTTTTTGAGTCTATATATATACCATTAGTAGTGTTTGATAGTGTTGATAGTCAATTATAACAAGATTTCTCGGGTTTATATGTTACCTGACCTGGAATTAAAGGTTTACTTTAAGAAAATAGTTAGAGTCAAAATTCTGGGCACTGTGGGTACTCACTGTTACTCATACAGTTATGGCTTACCTTAGTCTTTTAGTAGGAAGATACAACTTTTTTTTTTCCTCCAAGATGAGAGATATCATGGGATCATACTTCTACTTCTGATTAAAGTTTGGGAGTTATTACTTAACTCTGGCTTTGCATTTATTTCTCCCTGTCAAGGGTCTTCTTGTTCCTAACAGCATCAAGATCCTAATTTATTTTATTCCACAATACACACAATGTTAGAATCGTAATACCAACCTTCCCAAAAAATAAGAATACTGAAAATTTTGCTATGATTTTGTAGTCCCAGTCTTTCCTTTACACATAACCTCTAATAATATAGGGTAATTATTGTATTTTAAACCCACTTGAAATAATTTCTCTATGTGGGATTTTACTACTCTGGATAAATAGGTTTCATTTGTTTCGCTTACTTTCAATTTTCAGAATTGTCTTTTTAAATGTATTTTTTCTTATTAATATTTACATGGTTTCAAATTCAAATGTACAAACCAATATATAATCATAGAATGCTATAATAACCTTTTATAATCATAGAATCTTAGCTTTATTCTCTCCAGCGTAGGTTTTTATTTTAGTTTCCAGTGTAGCTTTCTATTGTTAAAATAGAAAATACTATGTATGTACTATATACAGATAAATGGTAGCATACTGTGTATAATTTCCTCATTTTTTACCCTGCAAAATCCTCAAGAGTACTTCCATGTACTCAAGAGTACATGGATATATTAAGTTGCATAATGGAAGGTCATTTCTGTTTCTTTTGCTTAAACTATCTGTGCATTTCACTTGCCCATTTTTACATAGAGCTGTTGTTCTTTTTCAATTAATTATTTAGAATCTTTTTGATATATTAGTGATATTGCAATTGTGATATAAGTTGCAAATATATGCAAAAATAGTTTCAAGTTTGTCATTTATGTTCTAATGGTTTTTGCTGGGACAGAGTGCTTCATTTTATTTTATTATTCTTGTGTAGTCAAATAATCAGCCTTTTTATTTTATTCTTTTTATTTTATCTCTCTATTTTGAGTCACAATAAGGAAAAATTTTTTTCACTCTGAAGACAAAGAATAATTAATTGAATAATATTTTTATTTTTAAAATTACATATAAATATCTAGTGTATTGTGCTTTATCCTGCAGTATGGCTTAGGGTAATCCAATTTGAACTTCCTACTACCTATGCAATCACTGCCCATGGTATTTACTAGAAAGACCACCTTTTCCACTGATTTGAGATACTATCGCCTTATTTATATCAACCAAACTTTAATTTGCAGTAGAGAGTGTTTCTTATTTTTATTTGAATCCATTTGCCTTTTTGTCTAATCGTGTACCAGAACTACACTGCTTTAATTTACAATTTTTGTAATTGGCTATAGTGTCCCAATTACTCTTCTTTTTTAGAATTTTCCTGTCCATTCTTGCCTCTTATATCTTCCAAATGAGTTTAAAATTTACTTTTCTAGATCAAGAAAAAATAACTTCATGACATTTCGTTAAGTATGTTTTATTAAATTAACTTAAGGAATTTCAATTCTATAATAGATTTCAGCATAGATTATCAATAGATTATCCTATAGTAATTTCAGAAGACTCGGAATAATGTCGTCTTCCTATCTTCCTATCAAAGAACATATATTTTTTGTCCAAGTCTGACTTTATGTTTTTCCGAAGTGTTTCTTCACATAGATTGTTAATATTTTATATATGTTTTATTGATAGTTTTTGTATTTTTGTTTTTGTTTTTTGGCCTTGAATGAGTACTTTCCATTATTTCTTCACAATGTTTTCTGTTTGTTTATATTCAACTATTGATTTTTGCATTAATATTCTCACCTTGTAGATCTCTATTATCCTATTGAATAGAATGGGATGGAAATGGAAATTTCCCTCCTTTTTCATGCTCAAGAACAGTTTTAGTAGCATTAATGTCTGACTTTTAGAGGTTTAGTGTGAGTCTATTGCGAAACCATCTGAATTTACTGTTTGTAGGGAAACTTGTCAACTACTTTTTTCTTTATTTCTTCTATGATACTTATTCTGTTTTGTTTCTTTATATACCAGATCTATCACAATTGGTTATATTCTCTTTAAAATTTTTTTTCATTCCTTCTAGGTTTAAAAATGTAACTTTAAGAATCTAGGGCTTTTGAAATTTCCTCTCTTAATAGTTATTCCCTTTTTAATTTCCAATTTTATTTAGTTGAATTTTCTCTCTCTTTTCTATCTGTTAGATTGGCTAGAGCTTTCCCTATTTTATTGATTTAATTGATGAATCCTTTTTGGATTTATATATTAGTTCCAATTTTTTAAAACTTTTTTTTTTAAAGATTTTATTTATTTATTTGACAGAGAGACAGCCAGCGAGAGAGGGAACACAAGCAGGGGGAGTGGGAGAGGAAGAAGCAGGCTTCCAGCAGAGGAGCCTGATGTGGGGCTCGATCCCAGATCGCCAGGATCACGCCCTGAGCCGAAGGCAGATGCTTAATGATTGAGCCACCCAGGTGCCCCTAAACTTTTTTCTTTCTGACTTAAATTTACTAATTCCATTCCTCTGCTCTTTTTTTTATATCTTATTTTACTTGCTTTTTTAAATAGTGTTTAATTAATTATTTTCATTTTTAAAGGTATCAGTATCTTCTGTCATAAGTTTCTTTTTCATAACTCCTTTAGCTGTTGCCCACACAGTCTGAAATACCGTGTGTTCAATACCATTATTTTAAAATAGTTCTTTCAGGGGTGCCTGGGTTGCTCACTCTTTAAGTGTCTGCCTTTAGCTCAGATCATTATCCCAGGGTCCTGGGATGGAGCCCTGCACTGGGCTCCCTGCTCAGCAGGTAGCCCGCTTCTTCCTCTGCCACTCCCCCTGCTGGTGTTCCCTCTCTCGCTGTGTCTCTCTCTGTCCGATAAATAAATAAAATCTTTAAAAAAATAAATAAAATAGTTATTTCATTTCATTTTGCATTTTTATTTAATCTAAAGTTGTTGAATAAAACCTTTTTGTTTTGTGTTTGTGCTATTTTTACCTAATATTGCAATGACATTAAAGTTGTATTGTTAGCCTCATTTGTATTTTTTCAAAATTACTGAGATCTTTTTTATGACAAGACACAGAAAATTTTGCCAAGGTTCTATGTGTACTTAAAATGAAGATAATATTCTATATCATCAGGTCTTGGTCATAAACTAAAGCCTGCAAAGTCCATCTTTAGCTGCTGTTAATCTTTTCATACTGAGTGAGGATGTTAAACTGCAAGGTGAGGAACAGTTGGCAATTCAATTTCTCATGCTCTCAGAGCTATTAAAATAGTTTCTATTTCGCTGATCCACCCAGGACTGCAGAGCTGCTGACACCACCCAGGGACTGCTGCTGATTGCAGTTAGGCTACCTTGGAAATATTTTGAGTTTGTGAAGATAGTTTGTCAATATTATTCTAGATACTGTCCATGTTTTTTTTTGTTCCTTTGCTTGTTTGTTTTACACTACTTGTTCTGTTGTTTCATTTTATTTCAAGGCTTGGGAGAGGGCTGAAGATTGGGAATTATGTGCATCCATCAATATCTTGACCACGTCTTGATCTCAGTCATTTAATTTGATATTTTGAATAGTTAGAATAGCATCAAATTAAAAAGTCCCAATTCTCCCTTCAGACACAAGAACAACCTTTGACTTCAATTACAACTTGAAATTGTACATTATAATTTATAAGTAATTATAATATTTGGCTTTTACTAATGGGTGGAGAGCTGGAGGAATAGTTGTAGGAACAGTTACACTAAGGGTATTGACCACGGTTAATGGAAAAGCAGAGTGAAGACTCTCTCAAGATTTGCAGAGGGCAGCCATAAACATGTCAGCTAGACTTTTGCAGCAGATATGCCCAGGCCCAGGTGTTTCTCTTCTGGAAGCAAGTGAACAACAGGGAGAAGGAATGACAAACTCATGCTTTTGAAGCATGGACAAAGTTTTGCGTATTGTTTGTTTTAACAGTGAGCCAAAGCATTTTAATTTTACCCTTCTGGGTTTGTAATTTTAATTTCAGCAGAAGGTGATGACAGCCTGAACTGCTTTTTCAAATACCAAAAGTCACACTTCTCATTTTGATGTTTGTGGAATAAATGAGATTTACATAGTTAAAAGAATTAAAATTCCAGTGAGTTCCCTTTAGTTATATCTGAAGTAATTTAAATTTTATGAACCATCATTAATCTTTCATTCGACTTTTGTTTTGTGACTTTGTTTAACAAATTTGCCTCAAAATTTTACATTTGATATTTCATCCCAAGAGAGTTCTCATCTGTGGTAAACAGAGAAAACTGGAAACAAGCAGTGAAGATACTCCTGCTTATGATGGAGCAGAATCAGGTTTAATCCTCGAAACTGTCTCAACTGATGGGTTAGCAATAGAAATTCTTTATATTTAAGTTCCTTTTCCACAAGTGAAATAATTTATAATATAGTACTTATACAAACAAAAACTTTAGGCCTAAATAATTTTGATAACCAATTTTTTTAAATAAACTCCTCACTTGCAAGAGATTCATATTCTGAATTTATATTTTTTAATCTCAAGGAAATGATATGTATTTTTCTGTTTTACTTTTTCTGACAATGAAGGATGGTGAAGAGAAGAAAGGTAGCTTTCTTTAAAGCATTCTTTAAAGATTCATCTTGGAAGAATCAAGAAGTATCCGCTCTAAAAAGCCATCCAGAAATTCATGAGGGTATAGGATAATTTTCTATTTTACTGGAAAATTAGAATAAACAAAAAGACTGTGCCACATAGGTGTGGATAAAGACTAATGGTAGAATAAAAAGTTATTATAAATTTAAAATTTAAAAGATGGATCAATGCATTTGTTTGATGTTTTTATTTTACAAAGTGTTTTGACATACTTATGTTGTTGTGTGTGTGTTTTTTTAAACATTTTTTACTTTCTAGCTTTAGATTCATATGAATCATTGTGTTATATTTAAGGCTTAAAATCCAGGAAGGAGGACTGAGTGCGTGAGAGGGAACAGCTTGGCATCAGAGTTAACAATTTGGGAGAGACAAATTCAGACTGCATGGGATTAGATGAGGTGACAGAGAAGTCTTGAATGAATGAAAGAGAAACTATTTTTGCTGTATCATAATCTAACACTGAATTTTAGCCTCTGACCTGCAGCAGTGACTAAGATGAAGCTGTGTGACAATCCTGTAAATATGTACAGGGGCTGAAGTAAGGGGAAGGGGATTTAGGCAGCTGATGCTCCAGTGTCCACGTGAGCAGCCATGGAGTATCTGAGGAATTTCTGCAGGACCCTGAGTACTGCTCTGGGTTAAGTAGACAGAGTTTAGATCTTGCGGAGAGTAGAATAGCAAGATGCATGCCACAATCCTAAGAGGAGTTGGAATGACAGTTGCCACAAAGTGTACTGAGAAACAGGAACTAATGTAGAACACTCTAGATGAGCAGGGGAAAGACTTGAGCCATGGGGTAATGGCAGACTTCTCAATTATGTGATGAGATTTGTTATGAGAACAGAAGTGCTGTGGGGTATATACACAGATGGAACCAGGAAGCAATAGGGATCACACTGGGCAAAGCTAACATACCAGCCTCAGGTCATCTGAGCAAGGATTATTCATGGACAGTCTTGTGGTCCTGAGGGCCTTGGTGTAAATATAAACCTTACTACCGAGTGGTGAAGACATGGGCTGAGGCTCCTGCTCCCGTCTACATCACACTTAGATAATCGATGGCCTAGACTGAGCTGTAATCCATGTGTCTTAATAGTTGATGCAAATAAAGACAGAGAGAGGTAGGTGTGTTTGGGTGTGAGTTTGAGGGTAGCAGAGGACTCTTCTGATCACTACTACTTAATTAAATAAGGCATTTATTATTATCTCAAAATTTTATTTAAGAAATAGCCTCGAAAAAGTCGAGATGTTTGTGCAAGGTGAAACGTATGGCATGTGATAGTGTTAGGCATTTTTCTAACATGCTTTTACTATTACATCCCAAAGTCATTCTACTTACGCTCATTTGCTTTTATTAATTACTATTACTGGTGTTACTGTTTAGTACTAATTCTTGATCATTTTGAAAGAATGGATCTCCCTCCATCTCTTTTACAAAAACATGTCCTTTTTGTTGTTGGTGGTGGTGGTGGTTAGTAAAAACCCTATTTTAAAATGAAGTAAAGGAAGAAATAAATGATTTCCCTAGTGACGGCCAAATGACACAAATGTTCATAGATTGCTTAACACATCCTGAGAGAGCACATCCAGAGGAACCCAAGCATCACAACTCCTTATGGGGGTTGACACTTGAATTTTCTAGCCTAAATTATTCTTTCCTAAAAGAACTGGTGCAATTAAATGTAAGAGCTTGTTTCTCTTTACTTGGTGCATCTGAATTCCTTTTACAAAACCTAAATGACAAAGTGAAATTGCGTTAGATTGAGAATTAGTTAGAAGCTAAAACAGCAGAGTCTTTACAAAGAATGCAGGGCAATTTTTCTCAGATTTTCAAAGGAACTTCAAGTCAGAACTTTGAACTTCAAGTGATATCTCAAAGTAAGGTGCATCTGGAAGTACCAATGGTAGAAATACATTTTTCAAATCCAGAGGTTATTTTTTAACATGAATTTTTCTTTCACATCTACTCTATTGAGATGTATGTTTGGTTTATCATAAGGCAATCTCTTCTGTAAATCTTTAAATAAGGCTGGTGCTCAAAGGCAAACCCTATTTATTCTGTAGCTGTTTATACCATTTAGTATATTGACGTGAACCTCCAAGGAATACACAAATTCCACTTTGTGAGAATGGCAGTGTACAGATACTATGTTTCTAATAAACCTTTTGTATACCTATATTGATGTGTATACAATCTGTAATTTAATTGTTTATAGAAAACAGATATGATGTCTGTTTATAGAATAGTACTGCAGAGAAGTCATGGAGTTAACTTTGACTCTTGTAAGACTTACTGAGTGTCACTGTTGAGATCAGTGAGCTTGTCTGCTGTTTCTACTGAGGTCTTGGACTCATTAAGTAAATGTTGATTTATATAGAATTAAATTCTACTTCTGCAAGTTAAATGATTAATATATATATATATATGTATATATATATATGAATTAGCATTCTGTTCAACAAAAAATTACATCTAAAAATATTTAGGAATAAATTGACAGCTAATGACATGTGCACTGGATAAGTCAGTGTTGAACTGTTATCTTCATATATATTTAAAAAAACTGTGTGACAATTACTTAATTTTAGTGTTGTGACAATCTGATAAAAAATTGTAAAAACATTCTTTGATATTTCATATTCCATAAGCAATTTTAACTATTAATGCTCATTTAAGGTTTCATGTAAGTACAGTTCTTACGAGTGTGTGGATATTTTTGAGTGCTTTACTTATGAGTACTTTTTCCTTGTTTACTTTGTTTGCAAGGTCAGTTTGACTGTTTTAGTCCTCTCACGTCAATATCTTCCTGTTCACCTCTTCTGCACCAATATTAGAAATCAAATCTCCCAGGATTTGAATGGATTTTAGAATGCAAATGTCCATCTGATGTTTCACCAGTTCTAGCCATTTTTGTTACATTATTGACCAAACACTGTTGAACATTTTCAAGGATGGTGAACTAACCAGTTTCAGCACAGCATTCCTTGGGACTACTCTAAGAGCAAACGCCGTGCATTTTAAGGTATTTGTCTTCAGGCCAGATGTCAGTGGAAAACCTCCATCTCTTTTTGTTTTTCTGTGTTACGCCAAGGGCATACGTCCAGATCACAAGCTCTACAAGGTGAGATTGGAAACTAGAACTTGGCAGGTTTCCTCTTCATTTTTCAGAATGAAAGACACAGTGCAAGAATCTACATTTGATAAAGGATATGAAAAATGGATACATTCTCTAATGCTTCCTTTTTCTTACTGAAATAAGCTTGAAGGGGGCTCAGAAGAGTGAAGAACTGGACTTGGTGGCAGTGAGCTGGTTTCTGGGGGGCAAGGGGAGGCTTTTGGCAAGTGGGGAGATTTGTGTTCTGAAGAAGTCACTTATTTCCACATTCTGCTTTCCATTGTCAACAAACTACTCAGAGCAGGCCTGTGAAAATCCCACCCTGGGTCCGCTTGATATGCTCAATATTGTTTCATGTTTTTCTCTTAAAATAGAAAAGTTATGGACTTCAGAACCAAGTCCATTTGATTCTAAAATGTACCCCCTCAAGTACATTTTCAATTTCAGATAAAACATGCTGAATCTTCTGTGTTTCCTTCAGGAATACCACAGGCATTTTAAGTTTCAATATGAAAGCCAGCCCCTCTCAAGCTGGGAGCCGTGTTAGCACAGCAGAGATTCTCATGGGCTTCATCCTGTATATCTAAGGCATCCACAAACATGAATATTTATCAACTCTTTGCCAATGCAGGATCACATAATGGCCAGTTCAATGTTGAGACCTAAGTGTCTCTCAGCAGTTTTTTTTTGGTTGTTGTTTTAAGAAAAACCTGTAGCTTCAAATATGCTTGGTGATCACGGAATGGATAGTAGACTACTATTTCTGGTGTATAAGCCTATAAGCTTAACTCACAGAGGGAAAGGAACAGAAACAGACATTCTACAAACCTAGAGCTTATTTTCCTTTGAAAAATTGTATCCTGCCATTTAAAGTGTTATGGTTTGGATAAATCTAAGTAAATAGAGTTTTTCCAATTGTTTTCCATTTTCATTCTTCCAACAAAGTTTTTATTAAGTCTTCTTGGCTAGATCAGAGCAATTATAACTCTCAAAGTGCCTAGGAATATTCTCAGTGCATGCATATGGAGTAAGAAACATGTTTCATATACCAGGTTACCCCGATTGTTTTCCTTCTCCCAAACGGCCTAACAAGTCAGCACACCAAAATTAGTGTGACTTCAGAATCCTGCCTGGGGCCATTCTTTCACTCCTGAAAGCAGTAATCTGGGATTTTCAGTGTTTTACAATTGCCTGATTTGAGGCAGAATGCCAGACCGTAGATTCTGGTCTCTTCTGCTCTTTTGAGCTTGATGACTAAACAAATAGAGGCAACATGGTCTGGAAGGGGAACACTGGATGTAGAACCCTCTGCTCACTGTAACCTGGGGCTTTTCATTTATCCATCTGCCCACAATTTTCAAGGGTAAGACCAGAGGGATGAGAGTGCCTTCCTCTTTTGATTATTATGAAGTATGATTAAATGCATACAAATGAATTTGGAAACTGCAAAAAGTCTGTGAATTTTTAAGCATTGTAACAGTGGTCCATGTAACTTATCTTTAAATTGGGAGAATGCTACATAATTGCAGCCTTAACCAGAATCAATATAATAGCTTGCTGAAGTCCTTACAAATTGAGTAATTTAAGAAAAATAGTGAAAATCATTAAATATTTTGTATTAAAATGTATTAAAATGGTTAATGCATAAAAATAACATACACCTGAGATTAGATGCATTGAATGTGACAATATTTAGACTGAATAAACAGGGATTATCTGATCTTGCAAAGCTGATGCAGAAACATAGCATCTTTGTTCATCTTCTGCATTAGTTTGCTAGGGCTGCAGTAACAAAGTATCACCAATTGGGTTGCTTATGCAACAGAAATTTATTGCCTCACAGTTCTGGACAAAGTTGGTTTCTTTTGAGGGCTGTTAGGGAAAAGTCTGTCCCAGGCCTCTCTCCTTGACTTGTAGATGACTGTCTTCTCCCTACGTCTCTTTCTGTCACATCTTCCCTCTATGCATGTCTACCTCTGTTTCCAAATTTCTCCTTTTTATGAGGACACCAGTTATAGTGAATTAGGGTCCACCCTAATGACCTCTCATTTTAACTTGATTGCTTTATAAGGACCCTATCTCCAAATAAGGTGACATTCTGCGGTACTGGGTGTATTTTGGAGGTAACACAATCCAACTTATGACATCCTCTGTGTTGAAGAGGACAGCCCTCAAATCAAAGCTCCTTATTTGCTACTTTTACATCTCTCTCGACTTGTCAAATAATATTGACAACTCTTTATCACAATTACTCTATTAAGATTCAACTTTCACCTTTTCTCCAGTCATGCTCTTAAACACAATTCCCTCAAGGACAAATATGCCCTTATTTATCTCTGCATTTCCAAATGCTGATTTCCTTTTTCCCAAAAGCTTTTTCTCTGCTTGACACCTTCATAAATTTCTCCCCATCCTACTGGACTCCATCAGACTGTCAATTCCCCTGTGAAGCTCCTTATAACTTGTACCCTATTCTTGACAACAGTAAATTCTACAGAATCTCTCTGGCCTGCCTGCTCCTTATTATGAGTTTATGCTCTTTGAAATGAAAAACTCTTTTTTATTTATATATATCTAGATATTTCCAAAACCCAGCACAAAACTAAGGTACACAAAACACAGCAACCACCCAATTCGCGTTAAAACAAATGAAGACTCAAAGAGTGAGTGGCTGGAAATGAAAATAGTGGTAACCATGGTCATACTATTAGCAAGAACTCGTATTTATTTGCTACTTACCTTGTGCCATATATGCATTAATTGTTTTACAAACTTATTCTCATTTTACAAATAGAAATATGATATAATGTAGTTAAATAACCTGCCTCAGTTTATAAAATCATTAAATGGGGATGCCAGGATTAGAACCATAACAATGAGCTTCAAAGACTCTATTTTCAACTAATACAAAACATTGTCTAGCAAAGAACATAATCTTTGAGAAGTCTTTTTGCTAGATGATGCAGTTTGTTTTGCAGAACCTACTTTTATTTTGGTTCTCTTTCTGGAAACGGAAAGATACTAAAATTAATGGTAAAATGTCATGCTTACTATTCCCTAGATAGCCTGGGCTGCAATTACCATGGAAACTCCTAGGTAATTTCTTTCACCATCCTCTACTACCAGAGTCTTAGATTTCCTTTCAATCATGTGAAGACTGAAAAGTAAATGAGGAAGGACAAACTGGGTATTCCTATCATGCAAGATTTTGCTGCTGGGGAATTGATGGTCTCTGACTTTTTTTGCTCTGAACATTTTTGTTATCTAGCAATTCTCATTAAGTTCATCTGAATCTGAAATGTAACCTTTCTGATTTTATTCATCTTTGTGACTTTATTTGCTATAGCTTAATCAGTGTACCTTCTGTCCTTTTTAATTGACCCTTTCAGATATGAGCTCATCACAGAGCAGAGAGCTATCTTTGCATCTGTAATTAGTCTTTAGAAACCCTTAGTTTTCTTTCTTATCAGGGTCATTTGTAATTATAATGTCAGACTTGTATTTTTAGAATGGGGCATGGGTGTTTATCACGTTTAGCCATGATTATTATTCTTACCACTTAACTGGTTTCCTTGTCTCTGAACATTTTATAAATATGTCAAATTTCTATTGTTTTGAACTAAATTCTAAAGGATACCATAACACTTTATAACCTTCACTGTCATCACTTATATTAGATAGGGTGGCTGTAACATAGTACCACAAATTGGATGGCTTAAGCAACAGAAATTTATGTACTCACAGTTATAAAGACTAGAAGTCCAAAATCAAATTGTCAGTAGAGTTGGTTGATATTTTAGGAGGTTATGAAGAAAAATCTGTTCCATCGCTCTCTCCTAGTTTCTGGTGGTATGCTAGCAACTTTTGCTGTTCCTATGCTTGTAGAAGTATAACTGCAATCCATTTACCCATAGTGTTCTCTCTGTGTGCATGTCTACCTACAAATTTCCCCTTCTTTTTAAGATACAAGTCATATTGCATTAGGGACCCATCCCACCTAATTACAACTGTAATGTCCCTATTCTCATAAAAGGTCACATTCTGAAAGTACTGGGGAAGAAGACTTCAACATGCGAATGTTTATTTAACTCATAGCATCATGTTCCTTGACACTGCAAAACTATCTATGTCCTTCCATTTTTCTGTAAGATAAAGTGAACTCTACCTCACCTCTAAGGTCTGTCACTGTCTGGCACTAAAAAATATGATCTGCTTCCCACAATAATGTCCTTCTCAAATACTGATCTGTTTACCAATGACAAAGCATGTTATCTGCATTCTACTGCTTCTGTGTTCTTCAGTTTTCCTCCTGGTTATTTTCATCATCAGGATCTCCTCTTCCTCAAGTCTCTTGTAGAGTTTCAGAATCACAGGACTGTTTCCATATTTAAATATGCTCCATATATTAGTAATAATCTCTTGGTGTACACTCCTCTGTATCTTGAGCATTCACAAGATAGGGGCCAAACCTCTCATGTCTTTCTAATTCTCACAGGGCCTGCCATAGTGTCTGAAATATAGTAGATATTCATATACCGTTTTCTTAAAAAGTTTGATAATCAGAAAGAATAAAAAGTGGAAGATTGTATTGTACTGAATTAACCAATGTATTGAATCAACTTATCATTGTATTGTATTGAATTAACCAATGAATTTCCTGATCTACCATAAAATATTTTAAAAATTTTAATACTTAATATTAAAATAAAGACTAGAAGCCTTATTAATCATGACAGTCATTTATGTTCTTATTTATTAAATAGTATGTCCCAGAATCTAGGTAAACATGAATAAAACATATCTTCAAGAAGTTTATAAGCTGAGGAAATAGTCAAAACATGAGAAATTTTGCAGAATTGAGGGAAAATGAATTCCAACATTGTTTTTATTAATACTGAATGTGTTGAACAAGTATTTTAATAGAAAGTAAAATAAGAGGAAATTACTGTAACTTAAAAAAACTGGTCTTGACATTCAGAATGGTATTATGAAGAGCTCAAAGTTTGGACCCTCTCTATAACTATTTAGCTACTTAACTGGAGATAGTGGTCTATATATATGTGATTTCTGCACATTCTCCTAATGGCATACACCAAATGGAGAATGATTTATTCAAGAAAAACTGTTCAATCTTAATCAGAATAGCAAGAGTTGTAGCATTTGAGCCATACCTGCTCCCACCTCCCCCACCCCCAGCTCCATATTCTGTGTGATTATGGCAAAGATATACCTCTCTCCCTAGATTCCCCATCATGAGTATGGTCTAAACCCAGCAAGAGTGAGCCAACCAGGATCTTTCAGCAACCCTTGCCCCCAGCTTGTGTGGCAGGAGCTGTTAGAAGCAGGCATGGTAGAGATTGAGGATCCCTCTGTCACTGAACACATACTAAATAGGACAGAAGTTCTATGTAAGATATGGTTGGCAGAGAATACTGGACCTGATAGTTCCCAACTGAGTCTACTCATAGGGTGTTTGTTCCGTGCCAGGGGAGGCAAGCCAAAACAACAACAAAAAACCTAGAGGCTATCATCCTCATCTAGCACCCTGCTTCTAGAGTAGGAATAGCCTTCCAGAAGTAGGATGATAACATGATAGTCTTCCTGTCTGGTGCAGTAGTGTACAGTTTCTGCCACATGTCAGACAGAGGCCATAACAAAAGAGAACTTCATAGTTCTCCCTAAGGAGACCACCTTTGGAAATATTTTTTATGGGTATTTTGGAAAACAGTGGAAATTTTTTGGTTAGTAATTCAGAAAGTGTGAAAAGTTATACGACCTAAAAGTTTAAGAGAGAAAATCAGGATTCAAAGGCAACTAAGAAGAATTATCCTAGGGTTCTGGGAAATTACAAAGAATGTAAAATATACATTGTGTGAATATCAGAAGCAGAAGAAATAGAGAAAGGAACAGAAGAAATATTTGAAGCAATGATGACTGAGAATTTCCAGATTAATGTCAGATACCAAACTACAGATCTAGAAAATCAAGAGAACAACAAGCATGATATATGCAAAAAAAAAAAAAAAAAAAAAAAATACACCTAGGCATGCTGTATTCAAACTGAAAAGTTATAATTACATATTTTTAAAGCTTTGAAAAAAGTGAAAATGAAAATAAAAGTGCATGTAAAGGAGCAAGGGTAAGAATCATATCAGATTTGTCTTTAGGAACTGTGCAAAGACCTGTACTCTGAAAACTATGGAGCACTTATGAAAGGAATTGAGGAAGACACAGAGAAATGGAAAAATACTCCATGCTCATGGACTGGAAGAACAAATATTGCTAAAATCTATTCTTCCCAGAGCAATCTACACATTCAATGCAATACCATCAACATTTTTCATAGAGCTGGAACAAATAATCCTAAAATTTGTATGGAACCAAATAGACAGAGGAATGTTGAAAAAGAAAACCAAAGCTGGTGGCATCACAATTCTGGACTTTAAGCTTTATTACAATGCTATAATCATCAAAACAGTATCGTACTGGCACAAAAACAGACACATAGATCAATGGAACAGAATAGAGAACCCAGAAACAAACCCTCAACTCTATGGTCAAGTAATCTTCAACAAAGCAGGAAAGATTATCTTCAACAGTGCAGGAAAGAATATCCAATGGAAAAACAACAGTTTCTTCAACATATGGTGTTGGGAAAATTGGACAGCCACATGTAGAAGAATGAAACCAGACCATTTTCTTACACCATACACAAAAATAAACTCAATGGATGAAAGACCTAAATGTGAGACAGGAATCCATCCAAATCCTAGAGAACACAAGCAGAAACCTCTTTGACCTCGGCTGCAGCAACTTCTTGCTAGAAATGTCTCCAAAGGCAAGGGAAAAAAGAAAAATGAACTATTGAGATTTCATCAAGATAAAAAGCTTTTGCACAGCAAAGGAAACAGTCAACAAAACCAAAAGACAACCTACAAAATGGAAGAAGATATTTGTAAATATCTTATCAGATAAAGGGCTAATATCCAAGATCTATAAAGAACTTATCAAACTCAACACCCAAAAAAACAAATAATCCAGTCAAGAAATGGGCACAAGACATAAACAGACATTTCTCCAAAGAAGACATACAAATGGCCAGCAGACACATGGAAAAATGTTCAACATTATTCAGCATCAGGGAAATACAAATCAAAACCACAATGAGATACCAACTCACACCAGTCAGAATGGCTAAGTTGGTGAGGATGTGCAGAAAGGGAACCCTCTTACACCGTTGGTGGGAATGCAAGCTGGTGCAGCCACTCTGGAAAACAGTATGGAGGTTCCTCAAAAAGTTAAAAATAGAGCTACTCTAGGGGCACCTTGGTGGCACAGCGGTTGAGCATCTGCCTTCAGCTCAGGGCGTGATCCCGGTGTTATGGGATAGAGCCCCACATCAGGCTCCTCTGCTGTGAGCCTGCTTCTTCCTCTCCCACTCCCCCTGCTTGTGTTCCCTCTCTCACTGGCTGTCTCTGTCTCTGTTGAATAAATAAATAAAATCTTAAAAAAAAAAATAGAGCTACTCTATGACCCAGCAATTGAACTAGTAGGTATCTACCAAAGCATATAAACATAGTGATCTGAATGTGCACCTGCCCTCCAGTGTTTATAGCAACAATGTCCACAATGCCAAACTGTGGAAACAGCCCAGATGTTCGTCAACAAATGAGTAGATAAAGAAGATGTGGTCTATATATACAATGGAATATTACTCAGCCATCAAAAAACTGAAACCTTGCCATTTGCAATAACACGGATGGAACTAGAGCCTTTTATTCTAAGCTAAATAAGTCAATCAGAGAAAGACAATTATTGTATGATTTCACTCATATGTGGAATTTAAGAACGATCTTAGGGAAGGGAGGAAAAATAAACCATAAAAGACTCGTATCTCTAGGAAACAAACTGAGGATTGCTAGAGGGAGGTGGGTGGGGGGATGGGATAACTGGGCAATGGGCATTAAGGAGGGCAAGTGACGTAGGGAGCACTGGGTGTTGTATGCAACTCATGAATAACCAAACTCTACCTCTGAAACTAATGATACACTATGTGTTAATTAATTGAATTTAAATAAAATAAGTAAAATAAAAAGAAACTGCAAGAAAGAGGAGGTTGGAATGAAATATATAGTGTTGAAAAAAAGTGAAACCCACAAACCCAATGTTCCGTCCAGTGAAAGTATCTTTCAAAAGTGAAAAAAATGACTTCCTCGAAGAAACAAAATTTGAAGAAATTTGTTTCTTGTGTTTTATTTGTTTCTTCAGAAACAAGAAAGTGGTATAGGGTAGGAATTTCTATGCACTAACAACAAACTATCAGAAACAGAAATTTAAAAAAAGTAATTCCATGTATGATTACATCATAAAGAATAAGATACTAGGAATATATTTAACCAAGGAGGTAAAAGATCTCTACACTGAAAATGTTAAGACATTGGCAAAAGAAATCAAAGACACAATAAGTAGAAAAATATCCTGTGTGAACATGGAATTGGAACAACTAAGATTGTTAAAATCGATTTAACTGAAAGCAATTTGTGGTTCAGTACAATCACTAATCAGACTTCAAATGACATTTTTCACAGAAATAGAACAAACAACCTTAAAATTTCTATGGAACAACAAAAGACCATGAATAGTCAAAGCAGTCCTAAGAAAGAAGAACAAAGCTAGAAGCAGGACGCTTCCTGATATCAAACTGTATTACAAAACTATAGGGGCGCCTGGGTGGCTCCGTCGTTAAGGGTCTGCCTTCGGCCCAGGGCGTGATCCCAGAGTCCTGGGACCCAGCCCCACATGGAGCTCCTCTGCTGGGAGCCTGCTTCTTCCTCTCCCACTCCCCCTGCCTGTGTTCTCTCTCTTGCTGGCTGTCTCTCTGTCACATAAATAAATAAAATCTTTAAAAAAAAAAAGATTTCATTAAAAAAAAAAAGATATTAATCACTCCCAACTTGATCTATAGATTCAATGTTATCCCAGTCAAACTCTAGCAAGATCAGTGGGAGGAAGGGAGGGATTATATATCAGGTAACGGGGATTTTTAGGGCAGGGAAACTATTCTGTATGATATTATAATCATATATATCTGTCATTATTTGCAAACCCTATGGAATGTGTAATAGAAAGTGAATTCTAATGTTAATGATGGACTTTAGTTGATAATGACCTGTCAATATTGGTTCACTGACATAACAAATGTACCACAATGATGCAGGATGTTAAAGGCAGGGAGGCTATATGTTTTGGGGGAGGAAATATATGGAAATTCTCTGTGCTTTCTGCTCAGTTTTGCTGGAAACCTAAAAATTCTTTACAAACTAAAATCTATTAATTTTTTAAAAAGAAAAATAACTACTAAGCTGCTAAAGTTAGATCTTCAAGCTAAAAAGCAAATAATCCCAGACAGTAATTCAAATCCACATTAAAAAAAAAAAAATCAAAGAGCACAAAAAAAGATAATCAGTTAGGTAATTATAAAAAGCACTATAATTGCATATTTATTCCTTTTCTTCTCTTTCTCTGATTTAAAAATAAACTGCATAGCACAGCATGTATATAATTGTATTGTTGAGCCTATAACAAATAGAAATGTTTGAGTGTAATAGCACAATAGCACAGAAAATTTGGGTGGTAATGAAGGAGTATTACAGTAAAAAAATGATATCAGAGGGTAACTAAAATTCACAAAAAGAAGAACCAGAATGGTAAAAAGAAGTTTAATATTACAAACTCCAAATATATATACTTGGTCTTTTACTCTCAGCATCTTTTTTTTTCTCAGCATCTTTATAAATGTGTACAAAGTATTATTTTAAAAATGTATTATTTGGTTTGTAATATAGAAAGATATCACATGTATAACAATAATTGCAAAATAATAAGAAAGATGGTAAACAGGAAAAACACTCCTAGGTTTCTTCTTTTCTCTGCAACTCACATCAAACATTTCTGTACAGATGTGTGGTGTTTTTTCCCCTTGACAGATCAACACTCTGATACCAATTGGGTGTACCTACAATTTAACTCAATCTTGACAACTACCTGAAGATAGTATAAGACCCCACAGTTTGAGGGCTCAATTCTGTGAATCAGCCCCCACTTCAGATGCCAATCTCAAATCCAGGTTGGTGATTGAACTCAATCTCGAGCTTTTCTCCCCTTCCCAGAGGTTGTGGGTGGGATGAAAATATCAACCTTCTAATCATATGGTTGGTACTATGGCAACCAGCCCCCATCCTAAAGGGCTTTCAGAAAGTCATCTTATTAATATAAACTCAGACGTGGTTGAAAGGGGCTTGTTATGAATAACAAAAGCTCTTATCACTTAGCAAATTCCAAGAATTTTAGGACCTCTGCCAGAGAAACAGGGACAAAGAATAAATATATATTTACTATAAGTCACAATATCACAGAAAGAACTGAGTTATATAGGAGTATAATTTTTTTATCTCATTGGAATTTCGTTAGAATTAAAATACTATAATAGAAAGTACACACTTAATGTAAGGAATGGAGGGAAAAGCAGAAGACAAAACAGATATGAGATATATAAAAACAAAAGCAAAATGTTGGATATAAATCCCACTATATCAAGTATATTATTAAACATAAATCGGTTAACCAATCTAATCAAAAGACAGAGATAGTGAAATTGGAATAAAACAGTTTAGATTCAAAGATTATGGAAATTGAAAGTAGGACAGAAAAAGGTGTATCACATCAACAACCATCTTTATAGCCTAGCTATAATAATATCATGCAAAACAGTTTAAGCTAACATTTTTACTACCCAAAGGATATTTTATCATGAGTTTATAACACTTCAGGAAGAAATAATATTTATAAAAAATATGTGCACCTAACAAGAGAAACACATGAAGCAAAGCTGACAGATTGAATGAAGAAATAGACAATTCAAAAGAGTAGTTAGAGACATTGTACCACACTTTCAGTATTGGCTAGGACAGGCAGAAGGAGCATGAGGATATAGAAGTATTGAACAACACTATAAATTAACCAAACCTAACAAGAATATGTAGAACCACCCTACAAGAACAGAATACACATTCAAGCACACATGGAACATTTACACAATAGGTCAAATGCTAAGCCATAAACAAGCTTCAATCAATTTGAATGTAATAGAATGAAGTTTTAAAAGAATAAAAAGGAAATTTGGAAAAATTATAAATATATGAAAATTAAACATTTCCATATAGTCAAAACATCAAGAGAAGAAGTTACAACGGAAATTAGAAAATACTTGGAAAAGAATTAAAAATACAATATACCAAAACCTGTGGAGGCCAGCTAAAGTGGTGTTTAGAAGAAAATTATAGCTATCAATGCCTATATTAAAAGGATAAAGATCTCAAATGATATAACTTCCATCTTAAAAAACCCAAGAAGGAAGACAAATTAAGCCCAAAGAAAGCAGAAGGAAGGGAATTATAGAACAGAAAAAAAATAAGGAAAATCAATGAAAACAATTGATTCTTTGAAAAGATCCACAAAATTATAAAATCATTAATTTGACTGACAAAGAAAATAAGGAAGTTCAAATTACTAAAATCAGAAATAAAAGAGGACATCAGTACTGAGCTTACAGAAATAAAAAGGAATTTAAAGTAAACTATGAACAACTTTATACTTATGGATTGATAAATTAAGTGGGCAAATTCCTAGAAGGAAACAAAATACCACACTAACTCATTAAGAAATTTTAGAACAGGCTTATAAATATTAAAGACATTAAATTGGTAATTCAAAAGCTTTCTTAGAAATAAAAGCCCAGGATCAGATGGCTTTACCAATAAACTCTATCAAACATTTAAGGAAGAATTAATACCAGTCTTTCATATGTAATTCTAAAAAATTGAAAAGGAGTCAATACTTCCTAACTCATCCTATGTGGCCAATATTACCAAAATATAAAAATGCATATTTATGCTACAATTTCCAAAAACACTAGAAAACTAGACCTAGCAACACATAAAAACATTATACACCAAACCCTGTGGTGTGTATCACTGGAATGAAAAGATAGCTTAACATAAAAAAAGAAATCAATTAATGTAAAATCCTATGTTATTAAAGTAACTTGAATGTGATTATCTCAGTAATGCAGAAAAAATCTTTTGGCAAAATATAACACAATTTCATAATGAAAATACTCAACAAACTAGAAAGAAGGCAACTCCCTCAATCTGATAAAGAGCAGCTTTGAAAAACCCACAGCAGGCAACATTCTTAAAAATTAAAGATTAAAGCCTTTCTTGAAAAGTTCTGACATGTGAGTACTTGTTTTTGCCACTTCTATTCATCTGTGACAGAAAGTTCTAGTAGCACAATTGGGCAAGAAAATGGAACAACAGGCATCCATATTGGAAGAAACAAACAAAACTATATTTATTTGTAAATGACATGGTCTTCTATGTAGAAGATTCTATAAAATCCACACACAAAAAAATAGAGCTAATAAAAGTTAAAAAGAGTTGCAACTACAACAACAGTATAAAATGAGTCGTATTTTCATAAACTAGCAATAGTTTTTTAAAGAAATCAAGCAAACAATTCCTTTTGCAATAGCATTGAAAATAATAAAACAAATTTTAGAATAAATTTAACAAAAGCAGAACAGAACATGTACAGTGAAAACTACAATATTGTTGTAGGAAATTAAAGACCTAAATAATTAGAAAGACATTCCATTTTCACTGACTGTAAGACTGTTATTAAGAGAATTATACTTTACAAATGGATCTATAGATTACATGTAATTCCTCTTAACACCACAAATGGCTTTCTTGCAAAAACTGATGAGCAACTGGTTCTGATATTTATATAGAATTTCTAAGGACTGAAGTTATCAAATCCAATCTTGAAATAGAGGAATAAAGTTAAAAGACTCACACTTGCAGATTTCAATACTTACTTCAAAGCTATAGTAACCAGGAAGTGTGATGGGGCCATAAAGAAAGACATAAACAAAAGAATGTAAATAAGATTCCAGAAATAAACCCTTACATTTGTGGCCAATTGATTTTCAACAAATATGCTAAGAGAATCGAGTAAGAAAAGTAGTCTTTTCAACAACTTGCTGTGGGACAACTGGATGTATCCAGACAAAATAATCAAGTATCACTTCATCACACCAAAAACAATAATTAGCTTAAAATGAATTATATGTCTAAATATATGAGCTAAAACTGTAAAAGTCTTAGAGTAGAACACTGAAGTAAGTCTTCATGAAATTTGGTTAGGCAATGGTTTCTTATGATAGGAAACAAAAACTCATATAACAAAAAATACATAAATTAATAAAATTAATAAATTTAGTGCTACATATTGTACCACTAAGAAAAGTGAAAAGACAGCACACAGAGTGAGACAAAAGATTTCAAACCATGTCTGATAAAGAAATTGTATCCAGAATGTATAAAAACTTACATCTCATAATAAAAAGAAAAATGACCCAACTGAAAAATGGGTGAAGCATTTGAATAAATGTTTCTCCAGTGATGATATGCAATTGTCCAATCAGCATATGAAAACACACTTAACATTATTAGGGAAATTAAAGTCAAACCCCAAGGAGATACAATTCACCCCCACTAGGATTGCTGTAATCAAAAAGATACTATCTAGTGCTGAATGTGAAGCTAGGAAGAAATTGGAATGTTCATGCATTGCTGGTGGGAATGTAAAATAGTATAGTCACATGGAAAGTCCCTAAAAATGTTAAACACTAAGTTGCTTTATGAATTAGCAAGGCATGTTCATTATTCAATAGTCAAACTGTATAATCTGCCATTATATTAATGGCCTAAAAAAGAAAATATACAGTGCTATCAATTGTTGCAGAAACCTTACTTGACAAAATCCAACACTCACTCATGACAAGACTGTCAACAATTTAAGAATAAGTGGAAAGAATCTACCCATCTTGAGAGAGAACATCTACAAAACCACTGCTAACATCATATTAACAGTGGTGGAATAAATGTTTTCCCTCTATTTATGAACAAAGGCAAGAATACCCACTCTCATTCTTACTCAAGACAGTACTAGAAGGTAAATGTCATACACAGTGGAAATGAAAAAATAAAACTATACCTATTTGCCAATGACATAACTAAAAAATCAAAATGAATCTGCAGAAAACTCCTAGAAATAATGTATGAGTTTAGCAAGATTATGGGATACAAGATCAATACAGACAAATGCATATGCATTTCCACATACTAAGAGTAAACATGAGGAAACAAAAATTTAAAGACACAGTACATTCAAAATCTTTACAAAGAAAAGTAAATATTTTGGTAAAAATTTAACAAAATATACAGGATCTGTATGCTGGGAATCAGAAAATGTTGCTGATACAAATCAAAGAAGATTTAAATATATGGAGAGAAATAATGTGTTTAAGTATTCATGGACTGCATGATTATGGAAGACTCATCCTTGAAAAGAGGTCAGTTCCCATCTAAGTTGACCTATAGATTGACTGTGATATTCATCAAAATACTAGCAATTTTTTATAGACATAGATGAGAATATTGTAAAACAAAGGCTGTGGTGCCAGACTATCCCTATGACTGGGGTACAAAGAGGTCTTCTGTAATTAGACTATTTAATATTCCAGGCCAGAGGAACTGAGATTTTCATGGTCTTTGAGAGAACTGAGTTTAAGGAATTGTGAAAGATGAAATGCAATGGGGTCACTTATTCCAGGGGGTTTGAAATGGAGCCCGGAAGCCATCTAGGAGGTGGGCCTTTATGCACATCCCCACTGGAAGAACCATGAACTTTTGAACTCAGCCAAACCACAGATGCTTCAAGGACAATGCCTGAAAATCCTGCAACTTACTATAGTAACACTTTTTCATAGTGATAGCCCTAGAAACCAATTATGTGTAGCCAAGATTAGTTTTTTGCTGCCAACACCAATCAAAATTTCGTGTAAACAACATATACAAGTGTTTCCTTTTGTCTTTAAAAACCCCAAATGGATGCTTTTGTTTCGTTTCAGTTGTACCTCTTCTCAGTCAAGATGGATTCAAGAGCCCTTCTGTCCTGTAAACTCAATGAGGGAAGGACTCATAGTCTCTCTTCGGGGCTTTAGGCTCAACATTTTGCATGGTGTTTGGAATGGAACAATAGATCAATGTGTATTTTATTTATTTATAATTTTTAAAAGAGTTATTTATTTATTTAAGAGAAAGAGAGCATGGGCAGGGGAAGGGACAGATGGAGAGGGTGAGAGAGAACCTCAAGCGGACTTCCCACTGAGTGCAGAGCCTGTTGTTCCAGGGCTCGATCTCATGACTCTGAGAGTCCAAATTAGGAGTCGGCCACTTAACTGACTCAGTCACCTGGGTGTACCTCAATATGTATTTTAAATGAATTATGAATGCACACTTACATTAAATAGAATCACCAGGCTTAGTGGATATTGATTTCGTGTGTCAAAGAGAAAGGCAAGACGTAAAACAAAGCTGATGAGGCCCTGGTGTCCGTGCCCTGTGAGTTATGAGACAATCACAGCTCAGCTGTTTGCAGCGCCTTTGGGCATAGCTGGAATAAGGGGCAAGTTACTCTAACTATGCTCTTGCTGCCTCTGTTATTGCTACTTGGAAACACTCAGAGTCAGAGAAATTGAGAAACGTGCTTATTTTTTCTGAGGGAGAACATGAGATACGATGTCCCAAATTCAAATCAACAATGAGTGCTTTGAGGTTGGATGATTAAACGGAATAACAATATCCCTGGCAAACACGATTTGAGGTAAGATTATAGAAGCGTGTGAGAAATGGAAAGTATTAAAATTGTGTTCATTTTTGGTATTTCATCCCTAACCCTTTCTGAAGATGCATTATTATGCCAACAAGCTAAGAATAATGATGGCGACATTTACTGAACAAGTACAAACAGTATAACTTTCCACTTTAATGCACCATATTTCTCAAGTTTATCTGGAACTCAGAAATTTTTTATGTCCAAATTCATAGTGGTTTTTTTCCCCACTTCTTTCTGAAATAACAAATACTTTTGGCATCTGCTTAAAGTTGGAAGGTCTAGGAGGTTTTCTGGTAGTGAACAGACGTGACATCATTTTAGTCAGCTGTAGATGAGCTGTTTTTGATACTGATTATATTTACAGGGGCTTGTTTTATACCTACACAGATTTCTTATAGCAATTTGCTTTCCAAGAATTAAATTGCAGGCTAAAAGTTTAAGGTATATTTCAGTTTTCTTTCATCAGGACAATTCAACTGAGCTTAATTAGGGAGTTAGCTAGCATATTTGTACTTGAAATTACTTTCTAAACATATTGACCGTGAAAATCCTATAGTTAAGATTCTTTGGGGAGCTACTTGTGTTTAAGTTAAGGTATATACTATGCGTACTCAACTATAATATTATCCATTTGTCAATTAACTGTTGGTTGTTGTGGCTTTCTCAAATGTTCTCTTGGCTAGTCTGCACATTTCCCTGAATTCTCATTCTGTATATTTCTGGTTAGGGTGGGCAGCAAAGAATGTCCTTATGCAAAATTTGAGGGGCAGAGATAAAGCAACAACTTCTGTGTAGCTCCCACATATGTTCACTTCCCTGCTGGCTGACCTCACTGGCCTGAATTAGCGACCAGGCTTGTGACTGACGTCTGGCCCTGAATCCTTTAACATCTTTGGTTCCTTGGCCAGATGTGTACACTTAGCTCCACAACAAAGAGCCTGGACTTCTGTAAGCCCCCCTACCATTAAGATCATACACAATAAGAACTGAGAGGGAAAAGCAACTGTAACTATAATAACAAAATGGTACATAAGTATGTTAAATTATGTTAAGTGTTATAGAGAAAATTGAAACATTGATCAGTGTTATGAGGATAGGAAGTGCTGAAAGGGGGAAGATGCACATTTCAATTTCAAACAAAAAAGGTCAGTGTGGGTCCCCTGGAGATGACATTAAAACAAAAACTTGAAAAAAAAGTGAGAGGATTAACAGTGTCGATGAAGAACAGCCATGCCAAGGCCTTACAGCGAGTTCATGACTGATATGGCTGAGCTATGGCAAGGAAGCCAGAATGGTTGGAATGAAGGGAGAAAGGGAGAAGGTGAGAAAGGAAGTCAGAGATTTAATGGGGAAGCACCAGGAAGAGTATTACTTGAGGACTAGGTATCTTCTACTAGGGATTGGGTTTATAGTGGAGTGAGGTGGGAAACATCTTTGGGTAAGAACTGAGGATTGACATGGTCAGACCAAAACATTTTTAGAAATTCATCCCTTGGGGCGCCTGGGTGGCACAGCGGTTAAGCGTCTGCCTTCGGCTCAGGGCATGATCCCGGCGTTCTGGGATCGAGCCCCACATCAGGCTCCTCCGCTATGAGCCTGCTTCTTCCTCTCCCACTCCCCCTGCTTGTGTTCCCTCTCTCGCTGGCTGTCTCTATCTCTGTCGAATAAATAAATAAAATCTTAAAAAAAAAAAAGAAATTCATCCCACCTGCTGCAGGAAAAATTGACATTACTGGCTAAAATCAACTAAAGACCAGTTAGAGGCATATAGTACCTATGTGAACCTTCTGATAGTTCCTGATGAGGGAAATAGCAGAGGAGGTGGTGGGAAGAAGAAGTTAGTATATGGATGTACTTTACAGTAGAGCTAACAACATTCGCTAGTGGATTAGATGTGAAGTTGACTAAGAGAGTCAAGTCATGGATGACCCCATAGCTTTAACCCTGTGAATCAGGAAGAACTGAGTTGCTACCCCTGGAGATGAGGAAGGCTCTGAGTGTAACCCATTTTGGCAGTAATATCAGGGGTTTATTTTTTGATGGGTTGAATTGAAAATGCTATTAGATATCCAAAGTAAAGTTTCTAATAGGAGTGGAATATGATTTTTCAAAGGGTACTAGTGAGTTTGAATAGCTGCCTGTTGGAGAATCAGAATACAAAGAGGTTCTGAGAACTCTGATAAAAAGCCTTTTAGATTTTGTTTAAGGAAAAGTGTCTATAAGTTGCCTGGTCAAAGCATTCTCTGTCAAATACAGGTAAGTAATACCTGTTATTAATTCATGAAGTTTTTCCATAGAACAATTTGGCAAGTGATGATAACTGATACTATATATATAAAATAAGCCAAGAAAATTAGGAAAATCTATATTTACATAATTAATACTGAACCATTATATGTTGGAAAGCATTATTTAAAGAATTCATAAGCCCTGATGTATCAAAGGTGTTTTCATGATTAAACAAAACTTTTCAAGAATGTATCTATTGAGTGTAGAAAAGTATCCCTGTGTCTTATAGTAATGTTTTCTTAGTAGACCCATGTGGTATAGGATCAGATTTGGTGATATCTCGCTATCATTTTCCTTTTTCTCTCCTCCTAAATCATACATAATTAATACAGGGAAAAGCTTATTCAGTCATTAAACCAATAATGATTGCTAGGCCTCGCTCTAGAGGCTGATGTTGGACAAGGAACAGAGAATAGCCGTGTGACTAGGAGTTTACACACCAGTGAGAAGAGATTGATAATAAACACATAAGCTACTAATAAAATAGACTGTGATATTTGCTGTAAAATAAAATAAAATGGATAACAAGGTAGAGATTAACCAAAGAGATATGCCAATTTATGTAGTGAATACCACGGATATCCTAGTTCTATAAAGACAAAAAAATTGTCATGAAGGGTAACAAGTAGTCCTCCAGAAGCAATATGGTCATTGCCCAAATGGGATAAAAGGATGGAAAAAGGCATGGTTCCCTCAGCCAGACTTTCCTGAGTTCTCCTGACATGAACAACTGTTTATTTTTAGAAGCTGTAGGTTTAGAGAAAGATTGAGCAGATAGTACAGAAAATTTCCACACACTCCCTCTGCACACAGTTTATCTTCCTATTAGCCACTTGTAATATATTAGTGGAATACATTGTTATAATTAATGAACCAATATATTATTATTAACTAAAATCCATAGTTTACGCTAAGGTCTGACATTTTGTGTTGTACAGGTCTGTGGGTTTTGACAAATGCATAATATCGTATATGTATCATTACATCGTCATACAGAATAGTTTCAGCACTCTAAAAATCAACTGTTTCACCTGTTGATTCCCAGCCACCTCCAAAAATCCCCGGCAAGCATTGATCTTTTATTGTCTCTATGGTTTTGCCTTTTCCAGAATATTATATAGTTGAAATTAGAATGCAGCTTTTTATGATTGGCTTCTTTCACTTAGTAATATGCATTTAACATTCCCCATGTCTTTTTGTAAATTGATGTCTCATTTCTTTTTATTGCCAAATATTCCGTTGTATGAATGTACCATGATCTGTTTACCAACTTACCTAGAAGGCATCTTGGTTGCTTCTAGTTTGTGATGATTGTGCATAAGCTGCCATAAACATTTTTGTGCAGTTCTTTGTGTAATTATATGTTTTCAAATCAGCTGGGTAAATGCTATAGGAATAGGACTGCTTGATCATATGGTAACACTATACTTAGACTTCAAAACAGTCTTCCAAAGTGGCTGTACCATTGTACATTCCCACTGGCAATGAATGAAAGTTCCTGGTGCTCTATCTACATCCTCACCAGAATGTTTTATTGTCAGGTGTTTTTAAAATTTTATCTCTTCTCATAGATGTGTAGTGGTGTCTCATTTTGCATTTAATTTGCATTCCCTGTTTTAAGGCTCTGAATTCTGTTCCACGGATCTATGTGTCTATTCTTGCACCACTATCATCTGCAACTTTATAGTAAAATCATGAAGTCAGATAGTGTGAGTTGCCCAATTTTTCTTTACTGTTGTTTTGGCTATTCTGGGTCTTTTGTAAAGTTAGGCAGACTTACATGATTTCAATTTATTTTTGAATGGAATTGAAAATGAGATAATCTGAGTAGTAGATGTTTAAAATGGAATTTAAAACACCATTAAATAATTATGAGATATGGTCCTATGTTGATGTAAGTAATTTTTATGTTTTGTCCAGAGGTGTAGATATTTTGCAAACTTTTCCTAAATCCTATTTCAGAATTATATAGTTAATGCATCAGGGAAATACTAAACATTTCTGTGAAACTACCAGTTTCTAGTCTTATTGATAGTTATGGAGGACACCTATTCAGGGTCTAGATCAATTAAATTTTTATTAGTTAATTTTGTTTGTGTTTTATTAGTTTTATTTAAAATTTTCATCAATTTTTTAAATTAGGTGTTGATGGTTATGGAAGGCACCTAATCATGACCTATACTAATTAACAAAAATTAACTTTATGAATTGTTCTTTCTCCAAAATTTAAAAGTACGATTTTATACACAATTGAGTGTAGTTTTTCCCAAAGACAAGGCATTTCTCTGACAACTTAGTCATTTCTAGCCCTTCACTCCTTGAAATTGCAGAGATTTATTTTATTGGTTTTGCACTTTGTCTCTTCTTATTGACTTTGACCTTGTAATATATTTTCCGCTTCACTAAAAGTATAATAATGATATCTGCCTAATTGAAATGGAAATCTCCTCAGAACTCCCTGTGATTGAATTTATTGTGAATCATAAACAAGGATTCTTTAAGATATACAAACTTTGCATGTTGGTTCATAGCTAAATGCTGGGGCTGTTGTGGGTTGCTTATT
This sequence comes from Ursus arctos, assembly GCF_023065955.2. NCBI lineage: Eukaryota > Metazoa > Chordata > Mammalia > Carnivora > Ursidae > Ursus > Ursus arctos. The sequence continues at coordinate 10,446,432 of NW_026623078.1, forward strand.
TGTCAAATAAACTCAGTTATATAAAACCTTCTGGGGAAACATCAGTGGTCTCTAAATCAATAATCTCAAAAGGAGAAAAAATAAGAAAGAAAAAATGAATAGAGAAAAACATAGAACTTTTAAACCTGTACATTGAACCAAAATAAATATATATCTGGGGGTAACAAATAGCAGGTACCTCTCCATTAGCTACAATGTTTCAGGTAAAGTAAATATGCTCTTTATCTTGAATCTTTAATGTCTGGAGAGCAGTTTAGGGTTATTAGACTGACATTTTCTGCTACAGGAATTCCAGGAATATTTGTAACATTGTTGAAGTCCTCTTAGAGATCATCCTTATCATTCTTACAATGTTATTGCTATAAAAGCTAATGTGGCTTACATCATAGTTTATAATGCAGTATGAGTTTAGGACATGAGAGGATACTTGCAAATATTTTTACAGATCTGCCCTTTATACACTTGCTTAAAGACTATTTACTAGAAACTTAATGGTGCATAAAAACCATGCAGTAAAGCATGGTTCCCTACCTAAATAATCTATAATCTAATTTAGAATCTTGAGTGTTTGATAAAATTAGTAAGAGTATGGATAGAGCAAACTAAAAAGCTCCAAAATAAAATCAACGCAATCAGATGGTACTAAGAAAACTCTTTGAATTGAAGATGCGTAATTTCAGTATGTTATTCCTGCCTCTTAGTTCTAAAAGAAAAAAAATTGAGAAAAGCATTATAAAATTTTGAATTAATATTTTTAAACATTAGCTGGATGAATTTTACCAAAACGTTTTTCTACTTACTCACTGTAAAATGGAATGAATAAATAGACCAAAATGTATCAATTAGGATTATTTTGCCATTTTAATCACCACCACCTTAGTTCATGTTTTTCATATGTATATTTGTATTTGTTTTGAAAGTTTATCATAAAAGAGGCAATCATGAAGTTTTGAATATTCCACTTATTTTGTGTAAGTTCACATGCTTTTTTGTCATCACTCATTTTTCAGTCCTTTGATAGTAGTTCTCTGTTTATATGGATTCAGTTCTCACCAGTTTCAAGCAGTTTCTTCAAGGTCACATGATTACTGTATTTCCCATGCTTTTCTGGTTGAGAAAGTTTGTAGTTTCCTTGATGTGTATGTATGATTATTTGGGTTGCACATATTTTTGTTTTTAATAAACTTGGTTTTTTAGAACAGTTTCAGACTTAGAAAAAGTTAAAATACAGAATGGAGTTCCCACGGCATCCCCTGTTATTAACAGCATATTAGCATGGTGCACTTATTAGAATTAATAAACTAATATCGATACATTAGTATTAAGTAGAGTCTATAGTTGTTTAGATTTCCTTAGTGTTAACCTAATGCCCTGTTCTGTTCCGTGATGCTCTCCAGGATACCAGAGGGCATACATTCATCCTGTCTCTTAAGCTCCTCTTGGCTGGGACAGTTTCACAGACATTCTTTGTCTTTGATGACCTTGAAGTTTGAGGAGTACTGGTTGGTATTTAGTAGAATGCCTTTCTATTGGAATTGTTTTGATGTTTTGCTCATGAAAAGAATGGGCGTATAGGTTTTGGGGAAGAAGACCACAGAGATAAAGTGCTTTTTCATCTCATCCGATCAAGCACACATATTATCAACATGACATCACTATTGTTGGGTTATAATATATTAGTAATTTGTTATTTTATTGCTCAAATTGACTCCTGTATTCCTTTGGCATCCCTCCCTCAATGTGTGCTTGCGCACGTGTGTGTGTTTGTATTTTAGCACTTCCTTACTTTACTCCACTACAAGATGCTCTGCTCTTATCTTGTATATTTCTTCTCCCAATTCTAGAATCAGCCATTTCTCTAAGGAACGCTGGTTCACTTTATTGGAGAATGATATTAGAAAACAAGGTCTGGCACATATAGCATGGTGCACTGGGTGTTATACGCAACTAATAAATCATCGAACTTTACATCAGAAACCAGGGATGTACTGTATGGTGACTAACATAATATAATAAAAAAAATTAAAAAAAAAAAACAAGGTCTGAATAATGAATCTGTCATGACTACTAGATGTCATTTTATTTGGTCCTGTCAGCTAACAGTAAAAGGGATTGTATTTTATATACAATAACTCATATATCTGTATTTGTATAAAGCTAAATGAGGTCTTATGATGTCTCCACATCTATTCCATTACTACGTGAATTTTGTAGCCTCTAGTCACTTTGTTATATGTAAATCCCCTCTCCTGGAGTTTGATATGTCTCCAACCATTTTCTGAATTATTCAATTCTACTATACATTCACAGCAGTATCAGAATTGTCAAGCATTGCCCCTTGGGCAAAACATTAATGATTACACCACACTGCTTTTGAGCAGGTCTTTTGCCTCTTAAACTTTTAGTTGAAGATACTCTCCTGACATCCAAAGTTTCTTAAACCTGCAACTTTTTCCCCACAACCTTCAGTGAAATGATTGTCACATTTTGGATTTCATCCTAGTTTCTCCGGACCACTTAAATGATTTTTAAAACACTTTCATATATTAAAGTTCACTCTTTGTGTTTGGCAGTAAAGAACATGGCCTCAACTCAGAGAGGGGTCTGGCCTTTGTTCAGTCTCCTGGGGGGTAACCTCTAAACCCTTGGGATATTCTGAGTGATAGGAATATCTTTGTTATTTATGGCGAACCCCTTTGAGAACAGCTGGTAGTTTGCACTAAGGAGATGACAACTCAGCCAGCCTGGCTACACTCGATGTTCTCAGGATGGGAAGTTCCAGAAAGCCCAACCATATGACTTATTGTGGGCTTTGGGTAACACAGTATCAGGTCAGCCTGGATTCTAGGCTCAACCTTGTAGACAATCAATCAACCAATCAGGTGTAGGTAATGAAGCCGGTGGACACTGAAGCATGGGTGAGATGCCGAGGGTGGCAATAGTCCATGCTGTTTGTCACCCATCAGTACTGGGAGAGAAACACATTCTGAAGACAATGCAGACTTCATATTTGGAACCCTCCCAGACACTGCCCTATGCATCTCTTCCCTGGGCTGATGTTAATGTATCCTTTCTCTGTAATAAGTGTATTTATAAATATAATAAGTTTCAGTGAGGTACATGCAACTTCCTATCAATTTTTGAAACTGAAAGTAATTTTGGAAACCCCAAATGTAGTTGGTGTCAGAAACAAGAGTGGTCTTATGTGAAAACTGTGCCCTCAAACTTGGTATGTGGACCGTAACTTCTTGCAGTTGGGGCTAAAAGTCTTTGGTAGACTTGGCAACCCAGAAGGCTATAGTCTTGACATCACAATTTTTCCAGCTGGGGGAAATGCTCTACAGTTCTGTGAATTTTGGTGAATGCATAGAATCATATATCCATCATTACTGTAACAAAAAGAGTAGTTTTGCTGCCCTAAAATATCCCTTGTGCTTCACCTATAGTAACTTGCCACCCTCAGCAAATACCTGGGAATCTCTGATCTCATTACTGTTTCTATAGAGTTGTCTTTTTCAGAACGTCATGTTATTAGTTCATACAGTGTGTACCTTTTGCAGACTGGCTTCTTTCACTTAGTGATATGCATTTAAGATTCTTCCATGTCTTTTCATGACTTGATAGATAATTTTTAAATTACTGAATAATATTGCATTGTATTGACATACCACATTTGTTTATCCAGTCATGTATCAAAAGATATGTTGCTTCCTGTTTCTGGCAATTACGAATTTTTAAAAAAAGGCCGGTTTCTGGCAAATATGCCATAAATATTTGTGTGCAATTTTTTGCATACACATAATTTTTAACTCAAGTCGGTTAATTTCTTGATCAGATGGTAAGACTAAGTAAGGAATTGTCAAACTGTTCAGTTTTCTTTCTTTCTTTCTTTCTTTCTTTCTTTCTTTCTTTCTTTCTTTCTTTTTTTTTATTTTGGGCATTCTAATATATGATGTGTGTGATAGTATCTGAGTTTGTTTTAATTTGTAATTGCCTAATGAAAAATTATGTTTAGAATATTTGCATATACTTATTTCTCTTCTCTACATCTCCTTTGGTGAGGTGATTATTAAATCTATTCTCCATGTTTTAATTGAATTGTTAGTTTCTTATTGTTGAATTTAAAGAGTTTTTAATGTTTGGGATACAAGTATTTATAAGATATGTGTTGGCATTTTTGTTCATGTGGTTTGTATTTTCTTCCATGTGGTTTATATTTTCGTTACTTTAACAGTGTATTTTACATATAAGAATTTTTTGATAAAGTTAACTTACCACTTTCTTCTTTCATGTATCTTGCTCTTCTTCTTTTTTTTAATATATTATTTATTTATTTGACAGAGAGAGAGCATAAAGCACAAAGCACAAAGAGGGGGAGGAGCAGACGGAGAGGGAGAAGTAGACTCCCCCACTGATCAGGGAGCCAGACACGGGCTCAATCCTAGGACCCTGGTATCATGACATGAGCCAAAGGCAGATGCTTAACCAACTGAGTCATCCAGGTGTCCCTGTATCTTGCTCTTGATATTGTTTATAAACACTCTTTCCCAAATTTGAGTTCAACTATATTTTCTCCTCTGTTTTCTTCTATAAGTTTTATAGATTTGTATTTTACATTTAGGTCTATAATCCATTTTGAGTTAATTTTTATGAATGGCATAAAGTGTGTATACATTCATGTTTTTACATATGATGTCCAGTTGTTCCAGCATCATTTATTGAAAAGATTATCTTTCCCCATTGAATTATGTTTCCTGTTTTGTCAAAAATCTGTTGATTATATTGTATGGATAAATTTCTGGGATGTCTATTCTATCCCATTGATCCACATGTCTATTTTTTCACAGTACCACCCTCTCTTGATTACTATAGCACTACAGTAAGTTTTAAAGTCTGGTAGTTTGAGTTCTCCAACTTTGTTCTTCTTTGCGTTGTGTTGGCTATTTTGATTCTTTGCATTTCCAAACATTCTTAGAATCTGCTTATCAATATCACACAATTGCTTGCTGGGACATTTTATTGGAATTGCATTGAATCTACAGATCATGTTGGGAAGAATTAGCATCTTAATGGTACTGTGTCTTCTTTTCTGTGAGCATGGCCCATCTCACCATGGATTCAGATTTTTTTCAAATAAATTTATTTCCTCAGATTTCTGTAGTTTTTCTCATTTAGATCTTATGTTTATTTTGTTAAGTTTATAACTTAAGTATTTCACTTTCTTCATTGCTGATTTAAATGATATTTTGTTTATAATGTCAAACTACAAGTGTCCATTACTGGTATATTATAAAACAATTGACTTTTGCATATTAACCTTATATCTCATGAACTTAAGTGTAACTGTTTATTAGTTTCAGGAATTTGTTTTGTCATATGATTGGGACTGTCTACATAGGCAATTATGTTAAATATAAGCAGACATTATCATTTCTTGTTTCCCAATCTGTATCAATTTTTATTTACTTATTCCTATCTTATTGCATAAATAGGACTTTCACTGCAGTATTGAACAGGAATGGTGAGAGAACACATTTTGCTTTGTTCCTGATCTTAGGGGAAAACATTTAGTTTTTCACCATTAAGTATGATGTTAGCTGTAGGTTTTTCATAGACTTTTTAAACCAAGTAAAGGAAGTTCTCTTTAACTTTTAATTTGCTGAGGATTTTTATTGTGAATGGGTGCTGTATTTTGTCCACTGCTATTTCTAAAGTTTTTATTTATTTATTTGAGAGGGAGAGAGAGAGCATGAGCAGAGGGAGAGACAAAGGGAGGAGGAGAAAGAGAATCTCAAGCAGACTCCCTGCTGAGTGCAGAGGCCAATGCTGACCTCAATCCCATGACCCTGAGATCATGACTTGAGCTGAAACCAACTAACTGACTGAGTCACCAAGGCACCCCATCCACTGTTATTTCTGAATCTATTAATATGATCCTATGGTTGTTCTTTAGTGTGTTGCTGTGATGGAATTATATTAATTTGTTTTTGAATGTTGAAGGAGCATTCATACCTGGAAAAAATCCCATTTGGTTATGTAGGTTATGTTTTATTATTCTTTAAATAAATTGTTGATTTGATTTGCTAATATTTTCCTGAGTCCACGTGTTCTTTTAATGAGAATTTTGTAATTCCTTATCAATTGCCTTTGTGTACTATTTTTTTTCTATGTACATGTAAGATGCCAGTTTGATTTTGTAGAATCCGCCTTTGTTCTTAAATAGCTTAACTAGTATTTCATATATTTATATATAAATATATATATTTATATACACACACATACACATCAAGGATATTATTTGAAAGTTCTAGAGATATATCACAGTAACATTTTCTTGCATTATATATTTTAATACTTCTCTTCAAGTTGGAAGTACTGTATTTTAGTCAAAATAATTATTCTTCAGTTAAAAGTCTTTTTCTACTTTCACTTATCTAATTGCTATAAAGCAATTTTTCACTTGCATTTACTCTCAGTTTTGCAAGTCTTTCCTTTATATTAGATATGAAATTTTTTAATTTGTTTATTATGCTTCTCATTTTTAATAGTGTTATATGCTTTGAAATGTTATTTTGAGCCTCAATGTATTCCTTGAGATTGGCAAATTCTGTTTGCATTTCATTCTATTTTTTATTTTCTCACTTTTAAACTCTCACTATATTGAATTAAAGTGCTTACTAACTTGATATTGAATAAAATAGTTATGATAGCACAAAACAAGGGTGAGAAATTTCTCAGTATCTTGAATTATATTATGTTCATTTGTCTCATTAGTAGCATGGTTCTTATACTCTGTTGGTTTTCTACTTCCATATTATGTTTGTATAATTGCCAGGTTCTTTAACTTACCTTTGTGCCCTTGTGTTCAATACTTTCTTCTGTTCTGATACAGTATGACAGATTTCTCAGTTCTTTTCCTACTTTATGCATGACTTCCTTTCCCTCTATCTGACTGTCTGACTTGTACCTGAAAGCCTGTGCTCTGCTCTTTTCTGTCTACTTATTTTTACATATCTTGAAAGAATGATTAGGGTGGGGGCAATAGCATCTACAGAATGGGGGGATCCAAGTGGAAGTGGCCACATTAAAACATATTGTCTTTGCTAGAATGCAGATCGCCGCTTTCCTTCTGGTATTATATTTTTAAAGTGCTCCCCACTAGTATTTTTTCAGCCTATTTCGGGGGCTATGTCTGTTTCAATGTGACAAATCTCTTGAGTTTTTATTTTCTTTGTTTGCTTACTGTCAGTGTGTGTTATAGAACCTTCACCTCTCTAGTCATTCTTGGCAATTTTTGTCTCCAATTCACCCATTTCTCTCCACCAGTAGCTTCCTTTACACATACATAAAAAAATAAGAAAATATAATGGTAGCCACAATTTTGTTTTCTTGAGATTTGGAGTATTAGGGGGGTTCCCTGCATTGCTACCATACACCTGTATCTCTTCAAAATTGTGGAGGAAGTGTTAAGATCTGAGCTGAGCTGGGTGTCTCCTTAGTCCCCCAATTTCTTTTTTCTTTTTTTATTAATTTCTAATGTTAATTGCATTATGTTAATTCTGGTAGCTGGGTTGAGCTGGGGGGTTTGTTGCTGTTTTTTATAAATTTTTGTTAACTTCATAACTGATGAAAATTTGCAATGCAATTTTAACCCATTATTTTAATAAGGAACCACCAGTTTAATTTTCAAGCTATACTATTAGGCTCTGTCCCATTACTCAGCTGAACAGTGCTCTAATTGAAGTCATCAATGATTTCTTCCTTACCAAATCCGATCACCTGTTTTCAGAGCTAATTTTATCCCACCCCACTCAAGCTTTTAATGTAATCAATTTATTTTTCTGTCCAAAAATTCTCTTCTCCTTTCTCATCAATTAACTCATTCTCTCCTTACCATGTTTTAATCTACTTAACCCTTCTTCCAGTTATATTAGCATGTGTTTCTTCTTCTGACTTCTATTGAAACATTGGTTTTCCTCTTATCTTGGTTCTTCCCCTCCCTACATAATCACTTCCATGCTTACTGTCGCAAACGTGTGTCAGGTTAAAGTCTCTTTCTCAAAATCTAGGCCTACTGGATGATACCATATTGGAACTTCCCAATGAAAGATACCATATAGGAACTTATCATTGTTGTATTTTTTCCCCTATTATTGTTCTTCCCCTGTTTTGGTTTGGTTTGGTTTGGTTTGGTTTGGTTTGCACAAAACAGACTGCAAACAGTACCTAGTCCAGAGGACTGGCTTGGGTCACTTTTCTTAGCAAGGACCAAGATGCCTACAGTCTAGTTGTTGCCTGTCTCCACATACAAAACAATGCCAAAATGCTTTAACCATGAGATTGATTACATATCTGTGGTCAGTTGCTTCCTTTCTGCCTCTGTCCAAGTTTATAAACTCTCCATTTTATACCTAACTTGTCTTCCTGCTTCCAGAATCATCACCATCTGATCCATCTTCTACATTGTTTGAGTGATATTTTTAACACATACTCCTAAGCATGATATTTTCTTGCATAAACACTTAATGAACTTCCTACAATTGTAACCTGAGTCCAGACTCTATCAAAGTCTTTAAAACCCCTTGTTCCCCCCACTAATCCTTTATACTTCGTTGCCTGCTACTGGCCTTCAACAACAACATTCAGCAGCAAATTCAAAAAATTATTTCATGCAACTTTTGTTATGCTCATTGGCACTCCCAATATCTGCTGTGTTCTTTCTACTCCTCTGTGTCCACCTGGCTTGTTTTTTATATTGCCAGTTTCATTGGGCATGTCATCTCTATGATGGCTTTTCTGACTCCGTGCCTGTTACCCACTTTGTCCTTTGCCTTCCTCCAAGTATGGCATTTATATTATGGACCTTCAAGAACTGTAAACCCCTTTAGAAAAAGAACATATGTGCTTGTTTATTTATATTTTTTCTTTCTAGTATTTAGATGAATGCCAGTCATACAGTAAGACAGAATAGAATGATATTAATGAATGAAGTATATGTTCTAAGCTCTGAAGAAACATTCTTTTTTTTAAAGGGTAACAATTTCAGTTTCTCAAAAAAACTAAAATTGCACACACCTAGATTTGTCATATTATCTAAATACAAAGCCCCTCATATTTTGAATTGGTTTAGAAAAAAAGAAAAATAACTACCAGTCAAGTAACAAAAAATATTTCCATAGGTCTAAATGGTATGCCATTGATTTATTGATTTAATTGTCTTAAACATATTAGACAATCAGTGATGTACACTATTTATTTCCCCATAATTGAAGACATATTTTCTATAATGGGGAGCTCTATACATTATACTGCTCTTTTTGAGAGCAAAGAAAATCCTTGGTTTTTCCCTCATACACCAAACACTTTGCCTTTGTACCCAGTAGATCCTCACTGAATTAAACTGCTCATTTTAAGACAACACAACTGTCTGGGGACTCATAGGTTTAGAAACATTGAAGATTTTAAGTGATAAGTTTTGTAGAGTTATAAAATGTTGTTTAAGATCTTCTGGATAGTAAAGTGTAGGATTAACAGAATGATTTCATGTTATACAATGAAATGACATTGAAATATAAAGCTATTTTTGTCATTTCAGAAGTTAATGTACTTAACACTTTAGTCTTACGCCAAAGGGGAAAATTTATCTTTTAATTTCCACCCAAATATCACATGTTATAGGTTGCTAACATCAATTTACAGTGTCTCTTCTTTTTAAATTAAGCATGGCAATTTTACTCTTTTCTTGTCAAAGGAGCAGGGCTATGTCCTAAGGTTCTATCTATTTGATAGAAAATATAACATATAGTTCAAGAATGTGACGAACTGAAAAATAGGAATTTGATTCTGGTGCTGGTCTAAATTTTGCTTTGGAAGATTTTTTTTTTTTTTTAGAGGAGCAAAATGGTAAAGCTCAACCTTTGGACTTATGATTGTTAGAATATAATAAGCTTAGCTAGATGATTCCCATATAAATACCTCATTCTTTTGTTCTATGGGATGTGGAAAATAAAGTGACATAAAACTTACTCAAGTGCTGTTATGTTTATGGGGATCCAGGTAAAACTGTGTCTTCAATAGGTAATACATCAAGTTTACTGAATCTTACAGCATTGTCTCCTGAGTTATCATTGAATAGCATGTACAAATCTCCAATTCATGAATGCTTCAGTGCCATGATTCTTCTGTAGAGCAATAAAACATAACAACCTCAGAAGTGCAGATGTGCAGTCCGTGGCTAGAGTTGATGTGTGTCCTCTTGCTTTTGCCTCAGTTATGGTGAGATATTGTTGTGCACCATTAAAGAGTTTCCATTCATCATTGCATCCCTGACATGTTCTTTAATGACACCCTTGAAGTTCTTTAATATTTATTTATTTATTTGGACTTAAAGAAATATGAAACTAGAATGTAAACTATATCTGGCAGGAAACTTTGTCTGTTTTGTTCTTTGCTGTATTCTTAGTGACTCTAGTAGCAGAATAATGAATAGTCATTGAATGAATATTGACTGAAAGGAGAAGCCAAATAGGTTTACCGTGCTTACAGTCGGGATTGAAACCAGAAAAAACCTGGTGGAATTGGTTGAGCATTCACCTTCGCAAGGGATACCTAGGCTTCTTTCTTTTTATAGCAAGGGAATGCATGGTATATACATGTAGTGAGTTTGGGGTTCCTCAAAATGTACTCACAAATTTAGACGACCCTCAACATTAATCCTGTGGAGTGTGTATATGTGCAGGTGGTGTGATTAAGATCCCTTCAAACCTGCAGCATTTTTTAGTTCTTTCATTGACAGCAGAGCCCTCAGTGCTTGGTGTACATTTTGACGTCTCAGAGAGGGCAGCTTTCCATGTCATATGAGGCTGAGGACTTTTTCTGACACATTCCCTCAGCCTCATGTGCCTCAAACGTCTCCTGTGCCAAGGTTTCTTCAAATCCTGCTTATTTTAGACTTCTGAAATTACTGTAATAAACAAGCCATCTAATGTACTTTGTGAGTTATTACATTATTTCTCCTTATTCATCACAACTTTTTAAAAAGTACCCTAACTCAGATTTCAGAATGTCATTTTGAATGCCAACTGGTTCCTGAGAGAGGATTTTTTTTCTTCTTTGTAATCAAAAGAATTGTAGGGTAACTTATACCAATGTTCACTGCTGTGTTTTCTATACAATGTTGGGCCACTGCAGGAAAACACCATTGTTTGGATTACAGAGGCTATAGAAAGTTACTGGCTATCTGTGCAATCTTTATTTTCCAGAAACTTTGGGGTTGTAGTTTTCAGAAATATGTAAAGTTCTTTCAAGTTTTTATATCCCATGTCCCTAAATATAACCATGTTAGCACATATATTACTCTGTTGCCTTTATTTGTTTACATGTTTGTCTGTTCTTTTTGTTCTCCTTGAGAATAGGGTCTAGGAAGTTACTCATTCATTCTCTCATTTATTCATTTCTGCATGTGTGCACTTCATTCAAGTAATAACTAATGAGCATTTGCAATGCATTCCTCCAAATCCTGAGGTTTCGGCAGAGAACAAAAGGGCCAAGTATCTTTCCTCAGGTGTCTTACGTACTAGAGATAGAGAGACAGACATACATATAAATATATAATAAAATGCCAGGGCTATGGAGGAAAAACAGAGTACAGGATAGAGTATGAATGGTACTATTTTTAAAAGTGTAGTCAGGGAAGAACTCTGAGGCATGTGATTTGAGCAGAGACCTGAATCAAGCAGGGAGCAAGCCGTGTCAATATTTGGGAGAAAACTTTACCAGGTACAAGGAAAAGCTTGTATATGTTTCATGCAGTAGAAAGGTTGCCTTGTGGTTTGAGGATCAAGGATATAATGAGTGGAAAATGAAGTAGTGGAAATGACATTGGAGAAGATGCAGGGCCAGATTGGAGAGGCCTTCTAGGCTGTGCTAAGGATTTGGATTTTTATTGTGTGTGATGGAGAGTCAACACAAGTTTTGGACAAGATGTAACAGGATAGAATGGCTGTTTTTGTTTTGTTTTGTTTTGCTTAATTACTCTGTTTGTTGTGTGGAGAATAGAGTAAAAATGGAAGAATGGAATCAGAGAGACCAGTTGGGAGAATAATAGAATAATCCAAGTAATAGTTGCTTGTGTGCTAGATCAGGGTGTTAGGAATAAAGTTAAATAGAAGGCATAGTTAGGACACATTTTGGAGATAGAGAAGATAAGATTTGTTGATAGACTGGATCTAAAAAGTGAGAGAAAGGGAGGCATTAAGATGACCCCTAATGTTTTGGACATTATATATAGAGAGACATTTATTGAAGTGGAGAGAGGTTCATGGTAGAAAGCAGAATGGGGGAAGTTTTGTGTTGTTTTGAATGCTCGGTTTGAAATGCTTATTACATGTGCAATTGAAATAGGTGGTTAGCCTGAGTCTGGAGTCCATAGCAGGAATTGATCCTAGACATACAAATGTGGGAGATGGCAGTAGACAACATCTAAAACTGTGGACATGGTTGATAACATCCAGGGAGTAGTGCTGACAGGAGAGGAGAAGAGACAAGGAAAGAGTGAAGTTGAGTGGTTACCAGGTTAGGAAAGCAGAAGGAAGATTCCAGGCTAACATATCACAGTTTTGTAGTTACATGTAGTTGAGGACAGGACCCATTTAAAGACAGGACAGATCAGTTTGAGTAAACTATAGAATGGAGTGTGTGATATGAAATGAGCAGAAGGAAGGTAGAAAGCAGGTGCTAAATTGAGATGAGGCTGTCTAGCCATGCTAGTCATGCTAGTGATGGACTGAAGAATTTTTCACTGGCAATTACTAATGTATTCAATTGTTTCTTTAAAATACATCTAAATTGAATTGTGAAGACTAGTTTAGACAGGTAAAGAGAAGAGGCAGATAGACCGAGCTTTCAAGATGTGCAGGTGAGAGGTGGTTGATCTTGGACCTAGATGGCGATTGTGGAAAGAGAGAAGTGAAGGTATTTGAAAGAAAATGAGAAGACTCGGGTCAGGTTGCTAGTTCGAGTGCTTGGAAGAAATGTTAATATCTGTTGAGACAGAAATGATTTGTACGTGGAAGAGGCTTCACAAGTTTGATGCGCTTCTTGTCAGATGGATGTTTTGGTATTTGGGAACAAAACTAGTGATTTTTAATCATCTATAACGTAGGGGTGGCAATTAAAGCCAAAAGAGTAAATGAGCTTTCTCTCTGAGTGGATAGAATTAGGGGAAGCAAGAAGGACTGGATAAAAAGCCATGTCCAACAGTATTTGAGACAGATAGAGAACAAAAGAGATGGAAAAGGAGCAGACAGAGATCTGAAATAAAACCCACTGGATTCTGACCACAGAACTAAAAAACAAACAAAAAAACAATGAACAGTAGCCCCATTTTCAGGGGCTCAGTATCCCGGAGGACCCAAAATTGTGCTCATAGCAATTTGCTCCTTAGAATATCTTATGTATGAGAGTCTATTGTGCAGCTTGAAGAATTGATTGTGGAGTTGAGACATCCAGAATGTTGGGTCAGTGTATTAATTTGTTAGAGCTATGGTAACAAAGTACCACAGATATGAGAAATGTATTTTCTCATAGTTCTGGAGGCTAGAAGTCCGAGAGCAAGGTGTGAATAGTGTCAGTTTCTTCTGAGGCTTCTTTCCTCGCCTTGTAGATGAACCTCTTCTTACATTCTCGCAGTGTCTTGCCTTTGTCCTTATCTGTCTTAATCTCCTCTTTTTATAAAGATGCTAGTCATATTAGATTAGGGCCCACCCTCATAACCCCTTTTTGACTTAGTTACTTATTTAAAGACCCTATCTCCAAATATATTCACATTCTGAGTGATTTCAACATGGGGGGGGGGTTAAGATTTCAACACAGAAATTTTGGAGAAACATAACTTACCCCATCACAGTCAGATTACATAAAATCCAACATTTATAAGAATTATGACTTGAAAGGAAAAAAAAACTTAAAACTTCTCCAGAAGTCATCTTATATATAGCATTGTACAACTTTACTATTCCTAGAGAAAAATAATTTATGCTGCTGTGTTACTGGAGAGAATGTTTAATCAAGAAAAAAAATATGACATAATGATACCTTAATTTAAGATTATTAGGAAGTGTGGAAGAATGGATCAAGTTGTGGAAATAGGTGCCCATGGTACCCTCTCTTCTACCCCAAAATCTATAAAATAATGAAAGAAAAATAATGGGATAAACCTTTAGCATAAAAAAGCTAAGAACAAGTGAAAAAGGTGAAAATGTCAGATCAGTAAATTAGATTAAATGATTACACTTGTAATAACACATTAATGATTGCACTGGTGCAGAGTTCAGGTAGTATTAACCCAGATTCAATAGATACAAGAAGCAGATAGAGCTCGGGAGCCACTGAACAACTTCAAAGAGCAGTGTTTAAGACAGGTAGTATGTTTAGCAACTGCAGAAAAGCAGAGCCAATCGGATGTTTGTAAATACAATAGGTATGTTTTGAGGAATGGACTCTTGTGCTTATGGAGATTAGCTAGTCCAAAATCTGCAGTTCAAGTGTGAAGGCCGTTAGGCTGGAGACCCAGGAAAGAACCTAAGCTGCAGTCCTATTCCAAAAGCCATCTGCTGGCAGAATTCCTTCTTACTCAGGGAGGTCATTCTTCAGTTCTTTTTTTTTTTTTTTTAAAGATTTTATTTATTTATTCGACAGAGATAGAGACAGCCAGCGAGAGAGGGAACACAAGCAGGGGGAGTGGGAGAGGAAGAAGCAGGCTCATAGCAGAAGAGCCTGATGTGGGGCTCGATCCCAGATCGCCGGGATCACGCCCTGAGCCGAAGGCAGACGCTTAACCGCTGTGCCACCCAGGCGCCCCCATTCTTCAGTTCTAGTCATGCCTTCTTATCAGATAAGGAACACCTACATTACACAGGACAATCTGCTTGACTCAAAGTCCACCAATTTAAAAGTTAATTTTATCCAAAACACTTTCACAGACTTCAAGAATAATGTTTAACCACATATCTGAGCAGCATGGCCCAGCTGACACACCAAATTAACCACCACAGCAACGTGCTTCTCCTCTACCTTTGCTAACTAGCAGCACAGCATAAATCAGGGAGGAGGACAGTGGGGCTGATACACAGGTGAGTGGTTCAGGTGGCCACTGTCCTGCCAAGAGCCCCCCTTTCCCTGAGCTGTACAGTGGCCACTGCACCCTCCTTCCACCAGTATGTCATATCCCTTCTCTCAGTAGCCAGGTGCTGAAGAGATGAAATCAGTCAGATAAATAAAATATTTTTGTAAAAATCATTTTATACAGATCATATGCTCACGGATGTACTGGATTCTGAGAAAGAAACAATTTAAGACTGCATCTGCTTCCAAGGCATTTTGAAATGTTAAAGAAAAAGCAAAGGCAATAAAATCAAACCTAGGAATAAAGTGCATTTTTAAAGGCTACAATTTAAATACTAAATAAAAATACACATTTTTTATTATAATCCAGCTCATGGTAAAAGAATGAAATACCAATAATGTTAACATTGGTAGGCAGTTGAGTTGTGGAAATGATTTGTGCTTTCTACTTCCATTTCAAGCACTCATATAAGATTCTCACACCCCTGCTCATTCAAAAAAAAAAACCCATATACATTTTTTATTGTTTATGTACTATACTAGAATACTGTATGTCTATATAGTGTTTACAGTTTACTTCAAAAGATTTTTTTCATTTGGGGTGCCTGAGTGGCTCAGTCGGTTGAACATCTTACTCTTGATTTTGGCTTACGATTTCACGGTTGTGGGATCGAGTGCTGGATTGCGTTCCCAGTTCAACACAGAGTCTGCTTGAGAGTCTCTCTCTCCCTCTCCTTTTGTCCCTCTCCCATTCATTCTCTTGCGCTCTCTTTCTCTCTCTCTCTCTCAAATAAATATATAGGGGAGCCTGGGTGCTCAGTTGGTTAAACATCTGCCTTTGGCTCAGGTCATGATCCTGGGGTCCTGGGATGGACCCTGCACTGGTCTCCCTGCTCAGTGGGGAGCCTGCTTCTCCCTCTCCCTCTGCTGTTCCCCCTGATTGTACTTTCTCTCTCTCTGTCAAATGAACGAATAAAATCTTTTAAAAAGATATTTTGCATTTAGCAAAATAGGTGAATAATTTCTTTGAAATAACAATTCTGCTCTAAACCAGTGTGTCACTGACAGTATTTACAGTTTTAACTGAGAAGTGGTTTCCCAGCTGCCACTGCAGATACATTGATCTGAGTCACCTGCATTATCAAATCATAGATTATTCTTTTTTGTGATAGGTTAAAGGGAGGAAACATTACCGCCAGTGAGTATATTGATGCAAATAACTTTTCAGAAGGTTAATTATTCTCATTCTGTGGAGGTTCTTTAATTGCCCCAGTCTTTGCATGGCTATTCAAATGGCAATTTAAAGAAAATTTAGAAACTGCAAGAATTCCCATATACCCTTCATAGAAAATAAAGCACTAAAGACGTTAATATCTTTAGATAAATGTTCCCCTGTTGAGTTAAAATCCATTCTAGAGATTTCAATTCCTGATTGTTAATAAAGAAACTCTCAATCTAAAAATTGCATCTAATGCATGTAGATCCTATGATGGCATTTGAACATGTGCATATCTCATTAATAGGATCTGAAATAGGGAAAATTTGTTACGGTGTTTAAGAAGACTTTAAGATCTGAAGTTATGTAGGATTTAGTTTGTTCCCCTGCAGACCCAAGCACAGCACCATTTTTTTGCATCTTAATTAAAGGAGAAAACACTAGTAGTGGAAAGAGTAGGTACAGGTGGCCATTAAAACAAACTTCATGTCATATTTGAGGAAATACAAAATCCTTCATTTAAATAGTGAGTACAAGAAGTACTGCCTAAACACATGCCCCACATATCCCGTAATCCATCTTGGGATTTATTGTTCATCAGCTTGACTCTGGGTTCCTCAAGAGCAGAGTCCACTGTCATTTATGCCTAATTATTAGTGCTTGGCATAGCTCAGAACACATGGTAACACCCAGTGCATGTTTATGGCTTTCTGTTTCATGGATGAAAATATTTTATTAATTAACTCAGAAATTGAAAGGGAAACTTTTGAACAATTCATTATTGAGCATAGGAGTAGTGCAGTAGCAGGAGCACAGAGCTCTGGGAGGGGAGTTGGTTGGTATACCTGGCTTTTTTGACAACAACCGTTCAACCAATAGACAGGTGTCTGTTATGTGAGGACCCTCTGCTAGACAAAGAGAAAGTGAATGTAAGTAAAATACTGCTTTTGTTGTCAAAACAGGGTAATGGAGTAGGGTTGGGAGGAAGAAGACAGATCCTTTATGTCATTATCCTGTTCAAAGGCTAAAACTTTCCTAGCAAGGATCCCCTACTCACTGGCCAGCTTCAACGGTGCTCATGAATTTCACTCCCTTAATTACGGGTGCTCCTGACACATTGGCCAGTTTTTCCATTCCTTTACATCTCAGCGTCTACCCGCATGTTCCTTCTGCCTCACATATTTTTCACACCAACCTCTAAT
Source organism: Ursus arctos (assembly GCF_023065955.2). Classification (NCBI taxonomy): domain Eukaryota; kingdom Metazoa; phylum Chordata; class Mammalia; order Carnivora; family Ursidae; genus Ursus; species Ursus arctos. Next base: position 10,463,973 of record NW_026623078.1, read on the forward strand.
CCTTCCTTAGGAGCACACTCCTTTTAGCTTCTTTCCAATGGTTAGCTTCTTTCTTCAGGTCTCATTAAAAAAGTTATTTCCTCTAGAAAGTAGATCATAATTCTAATTAGGAATTAGAAGTGAAATAGTATAAGCCCTGTTACTCCTAATGCTTCCAGCTGGGTTCATTCCTCCTGTTCATTACTTTCTGGTTTTTTTTTTTTTTCAGAGCAATCTGACAATCTTAATTATTCAGGTAAAAAAATTATTATATGTTTATTAAATTATAAGTTCTAAGAAATCAGAGATCAACTTACTCTTCTCACATTTCTGCTATACTTAGCATATGATAAATGTATAGATGTGTGTCTCTATACCTGAGAGAACAGAGCATGATTAGAGCATGTATTCGTGTAAGAAGGGACATGCATACAGAGGTGCAGAGGAAAGGCATTTTCATCAGATTAGGGTATCAGCAAAGGCTCTCCAAGAGGATAGGAGGTTTGGGCTGGGGAGTAAATAAGTTTTGCATGGTGAGACAGTAGTTAACAATTCTGTCTCCAGAATCATGTTGCCTGGGTTTGTCACTTTACTATGTAATATTTGCAAGTAGTCATTCTAAGCTTCAGTTTCTTTATCTGTGAAATGGAGGTAATAAATACACCTCATGCATTGAGTTGCTATACATCATATGATATGCAAATGCAAATATCAAACTTACCTGAATCCTGGTATAACAGCTAAATAATGGAAGAAGATGGTTCAGGCAAAGGAATCAGTATGAACAATGAAAGGATGAAACCCAATAATTTATAAATCGCATGATTTTTTCACTAGCTCTAAATGCAATAATTCAGTGAAAAAAGGAAACATAGAACTAGTAGGAAATTATTTTTGAATAACTGAACAACATGAATTACTTTTACTTTGGGTTTTGATGTTTCACTTTGCATGCAATCACATTTAGCAATGATTTTATAGGGGTTGAATAATCAATAATTCTTAGGTTGTATAAAAATATAAAAGTTTGCATAAATACAGGGTTATGTGGCCAATAAAGAGTAAAAAAAATTGTGAATTAGGTTTCAAGAACTGGTTGAAAGGACACGCTGAGAAGACATGTATTGAAGTCTCTTAGGTGTATAATATTCTTTTAAAAATGATTAAATGATTAAAATGATTTTGACTGCTCACATGAAGTGTTCTGGATCAAAGACAGATTTCTTATTATTTCAGAGTAAATGATTATTTGTTGAACCCTCTCCTCCTGCTTTAATCTTCATCCATATCATGAGAGCCCAGGGGAATTTTCCTGCATGAAAAGGAAAACCCCATAGGAAAGGGTGAGGAAAATGATTTTTCTCTGCTTATAAGGGGGAATGAGGCAGCCTCTGCTCCCTTCGTAAGTCTCCTCCTGGGAAATATAATGGTCCTGAGTTTTAACTCCAACCCTTAGGAATGTAAATGAAATCTCCCCAAGGAGCCATGTAGCCATTAAGTATCTGGACTTTTACAACTTCCAGAGGTTTCCAAACCCCCAGGCTATCATTTCTCTTTGAAATGTAAATCCCTAGGAAGAAACCTCTAGTCTGTCTGATACTTTGGGGTATAACTGGGAGCTAGTCTGGGCTGTGACCATTTGTCCATTCCAGGGTGACAAAAGAAGTTTCATTACCCTTTTGGATCAGAGAAATAAGCTTGACAAATGACTTCACATCTAATCCTCATGTTATGTGAAGAGTGAAATGTTTTTAGGGGAAGTGAAGGGAAACATTTCCTATTTTATGTTGTAGTCATTTCCAGGTCCCAGAAGGCTAAGGTTGCAGAAGGTCTGAGAATTCCAGGGAAGATTTGTTTTCCACAGAGCCTTTATTCTTTTTCTTTTGTTTGTTTTTGTTTTTTATTGAAGTATAATTAACATAGAATGATTCAGCAATTCTATACATTTCTTAGTGCTCATTAAGATAAGTGTACTCTTAATCTTCTTTACCTATTTCACTCATACCCCACCCACCTTTGCCTGGCAACCATCTGTTTGTTCTCTGTATATAAGAGCCTGTTTTTTTGTTTGTCTCTTTTTTTTTTCATTTGTTTGTTTCATTTTTTTTTCATTTGCTCTGTTTCTTAAATTCCATATATGAATGAAATCATATGGTATTTGTCTTTCTCTGACTGACTTATTTCGCTTTAGCATTATACCCTCTTCCATGTTGCAAATAACAAGATTTCATTCTTTGCTATGGCTGAGTAATATTCTGTTGTATATATATACACATCTTCTTTATCCATTATTTAACAGTAGTTGCATGAATTTGCATTCCCCCCACCAGTGTACAAGGGTTCCTCTTTCTCCACATCCTTGCCAATGCTTGTATTTCTTTTGTTTGTTCATTTTAGCCATTCTGGCAGGTGTGAAGTGGTATCTTATTGTGGTAACATTAACAAAACAAAAAGGCAACCTACTGAATGGGAGGAGATATTTGCAAATGATATGTCCGATAAGGGGTTAATATCCAAAATATATAAAGAACTTATAAAACTCAACAATTAAAAAAATAATCCAATTAAAAATGGGCAGAGGGCCTGAATAGATGTTTTTCCAAAGAAGATATACAGATGGCCAACAGACACATGAAAATCCTTTATTCTTCAGCATTTTCATATTCTTTAAACATTGATCTCATAGCAAGAGTACCAACCTGTAAGAACTGACAGGAAAATTCTTTGTTATGAAGTATTGAAATCCAGTCTGGTTTAAATGCATTTGTTTGAAAGTGAAATAGCATATATCTTGAATTTGAACTCTCAAAACTCTGATGTGAGGGAAATGAAGAAACATATTCCCAAAACAGTGGCTAATATTGTTTTAAGTCACATCAAAATAAAGTTGTTTCCTCTAGGAGCTGTTCACACTTTGATGGTTTTAATGCCAAAGTTAGAGATTTAAGAGTGCTACAGCACAGAGAAACATAAAAGTTTTTTACAGATTCCTTATTTGCAAATACAAAGCCCAACTATTATTTGGATATTAATCTCATTTTTAGGTGGAGTTAAGAACTTTCCTGAAGTTTTCTCCTCATCCCCAGAGCTTGCTGGCATTAGTTCCTCTGTGTTTAGAGCATGTGCTTGAGGTGCTAGAAACCAGCATAAAAAATAAGCTGCTCTAGTTGTTCATGTATAAAATTTTCAACATCTGCTAGTATTTCAATGACCATTTTTCTCCAACTCTTCTACTTCCTCCTTTTTCGAATCCTCCTCCTAATTATTACCATTATTATTATTTTGGAGGAAGAAAGAGGGACTTATTTATTAGGCATGTACCATGAAATAGGCACTTAAGTAATCTCTTTCAAATCTTACAGCCTTATAAATAATTGTGTGATGAAGAGACAGATATCATAGGTTAGTGCAACAACAGATTAATATTCAATAGAAATATGTGAGCCACATGTAGTTTTAAATTTTCTAGCAGTCACATTAAAAAGTAAAACAAGTAGGTTAATTTAATTTTAATGGTATTTTTAACCCAGAAAATAAAAATATATTATAATTCTCAAACCTAAAACACTTGAATCAAATGTCAGAAAGAAAAACCAATAAAATAAATATTTAAATGAAAATAAGGCATTCAACATGTTACCATTTAAATTTTTGCACTGTTATTTAGGTGTTGATGTTGGATACTTGAAAAGATTTTTAATTCCCTGCAATCAGGAGTTACATGAACTGTAAATTCTTTTGGGATAAATAAGGAATGTCTCTCAAGCATAATATTTGTATGATGCTTTATATCTTAAAAATTCATACTCACTAATCAAGCATGATATAAGGTTAAAATTACATACTTTCCTATATGACATCTAAATATGATTCTTTGCCTGAATTATGTTTTCCAATTGCAGTGAAAGGAGAAATCTGAAATTTTATGAAAATCATAAAATTCATTTGTGCAGCTATCTTAATGATCAGAGTTGAGGAAGTAAAACAAATATGCCCACTTAAAAAGCTATAAAACCTTTCTCAATGTCTGAAAACAAAACAAGAATCATGAAAATTTTATTGTAACGTTATTTCTATAAACTTAAGCAATTTAATAACCTCTCTTTTTCTGTTTTTTTATCTATAAGATGAAAGATGATAATTGTAATATCCTGAATTTGGCTATAAGGCTTATAGAAGTTAGTTACATATAAACCTCTTAGACTAGTGTCCAGCTCTTAGAAGGTTCTCAATAAAAATTAGCTAATTACTTATTCATTATCACTTTGATGCCATAGTTGGCCATAGCTAGTGAACTCTGTCAAAATAATTGTTTTCATTGACTCATCCATTCACTGAACAAAAGTTTACTGAATGCCAACTATAAGCGCTGTGTTAGATTCAATTCTAAACAAGATACAGACATCTTAGATCATGTAATGATCCTCACTTCTCTGTCCCCAATGTGCTAGATGCAGGGGTACAAGTATAAACAAGAAACAATATCATAGGACCAAACTATTCCCCACTCTTCTGACCCATACTGGCAACTTAAGGCACTTGCAGATCTATCTTTCATGTCTTTTTATAAATCTTGCCTACAAAGCATAGGAAGAATATCAGAAAAATTAGACAGTATAAAAATTTGGCAGCCTATCTTTTAAAAAAATTTTTTTTATTAAGGATTTTTTAATCTTAATTCCAGTATAATTAACATACATTGTTAACATTAGTTTCAGGGGTACAATATAGTGATTCCACAATTCTTTACATTACTCAGTGTCCATCGTGGTAAGTGTACTCTTTAATCCCCAACACCTATTTCATTCATCCCCTACCTACCTCCCCTCTGGTAGCCATCAGTTTTTCTCTATAGTTAAGTGTCTGTTTCTTGGTTTCTCTCTCTTTTTTCCGTTTATTCATTTGTTTTCTGTCTTAAATTCTGCTTATTAATGAAATCATATGTTGTCTTTCTCTGACTGACTTATTTCGCTTAGCATTATACTCTCTAGCTCTAACCATGTCAGTGCAAATGGCAAGACTTCATTTTTTATGGCTAAACAATATTCCATGTACCACATCTTCTCTTCCATTCATTGATTGATAGGCACTTGGGCTGCTTCCATAATTTGGCTATCGTAAATAATGCTGCAATAAATATAGCAGTGCATGTATTCCTTTCAATTAGTGTTTTTATATTCTTTGGGTAAATACTCAATAGTGTGATTACTGGATCATAGGGTAGTTCTGTTTTTAACTTTTTGAGGAACCTCCATTCTGTTCTTTACTGGCTGTGCCAGTGTGCATTCCCACCAACAGTGCACAAGGGCTCCTTTTTCTCCACATCTTCGCCAACACCTGTTGTTTCCTGTGTTTTTGATTTTAGTCGTCTGACACGTATGAGGTGATATCACATTGTGGTTTTTATTTGCATTTCCCTGATGATGAGTGATGATGATTTATGTTTTCGTGTGTGTGTTGGCCATCTGGATATCTTCTTTGGAAAAATGTCTATTCATGTCATCTGTATGGCAGCCTATCTTTACAACTAACATTAATATGACCACATCACTATGAGAATTCCTTAATTGTATTTTTCAAATTATATATTATAAAATAGACTCTAAATGCTACAGTTCCCTACAACTTATTTAACAAACCATCTCAAAGCTTAGGAGCTTAAAACAGTAGTAATCATTATATTATCTCTACAGGTTACTGAGGAGGTTGATAGGTGAAAGCTCAACTCAAGGGAGTCTGCCTTGGTTTTCTTAAATTCCTTTAGAAAATGACAAACCAAAACAGTACTGTGGATCTCTTTCTTTTCATGCAATTAAAGTACCTACTCATGTGGTCTTTCCACATGGGTTGGTTTAGGTACCTTTCAGTGAGGTGGCCAGTCAAACACTCACATGGTTACTGAAGTCTTCAAAAGTATGTATTCCAGGGGAAAAGTAGAGGCTTTTATGACATAGCTTCAGAAATCAAATAGTGTTATTCCCACCGTATTCTATTAGTCAAATGTCACAAAATCCTAAGCAGTTGTAAAGGGAATGGTCATAGGTCCCACCACTCAGTGGGAAGTGGGGTAATTTCACATTGCAAGAATATGTGAGATGGGAAATATCGTTGTCAACATATTTGAAACTACATCTGGCCATAGTATAATTTCAGAAATTTTGCCTTAAAATGTCCCTCCCTTTGTCTAATAGGGTGCATAAATTTTAGTGTTTGCAATTTAATTCTTTGACTTAGCATATATATCTCTTCAGGAGTATTTTCCTTTATTTTCATTAGTGCATACCTTTGTCTAGTAACTCAGAAAATGCAAATGAAAGAATTGCTTGATGTAAGAGAGTTTAATAAAGAAAAATATTCCATTTTTTGTCTTCTTTATCTCAATTCATGAATAAGTTTTCTTTGTTTTTGATGAGGGTATAATGAATGTGTCTGAATGTAAGAAATAAGAAGTTGTGGTCCATATATACAATGGAATATTATTCAGCTATCAAAAAGAATGATTTCTCAACATTTGCTGCAACATGGATGGCACTGGAGGAGATAAAGCTAAGTGAAATAAGTCAAGTAGAGAAAGACAATTATCATATGGTTTCTTTCACCTATGGAACATAAGAACTAGGAAGATCGTAGGAGAAGAAAGGGATAAAGAAAGGGGGAATAATCAGAAGGGGAAATGAAGCATGAGAGACTATGGACTCTGAGAAACAAACTGTGGGCTTCAGAGGAGAGGGGGGTGGGGGAATGGGATAGGCTGGTGATGGGTAGTAAGGAGGGCATGTATTGCATGGTGCACTGGGTGTTATACGCAACTAATGAATCATCAAACTTTACATCAAAAACCAGGGATATACTGTATAGAGACTAACATAATATAATAAAAAAAATTTAAAAAAAGATTAAAAAAAAGAAATAATAACCCTAAAAAAGTAAAAAATAAATCTGATTTCAAAGATAATATTGGTGAATTAAACTTTCCTGGTAAATATTATTATGCAATCAGAAATATAGGAGTTGAAGAACATTGGACCAGAAAGTTTTCACAAACACATATTTCTGAGAGTATATATACACATATACACAAGACACACATTTTCAGGCATACGCGTTAAGAGTGCAATGTGACACTTGGAATTGATTTAAACAAAAATTGATAAACTAATAAATATCAATATTTGGAAAATTTCTCTTGTGGGTATAGATTAAGTAATTCAGGCAAATTTTTGCATGGAAGAAAGATATAAAAAGAAAAGACTTATTGAAGAAACTAGATAAAGCTAAAAAAAATAATGAACAATTACTAGAGTAAGATATGGGAGACAGTGAATACTTATATATACCTATGTAAAATTCCTTATCAGTACCCATTATTTCTTTGTATGGATTTGAGTTATTCATGTCATTTCCTGTTAGCCTCCAGAAATTATTTCAGTTCCTTTTGTAAGGCAGGTATTAGCAATAGAACCTGTTTTTCTTTGTCTTGCAGTATCTTTGCTTTGCCTTTATTTTGGAAGGTAGTTTTGTTTGATATGTAATTTTTGGTTGATGTTTCAATTTTCATTTAACAGTTTGAATATGTCATTCCAGTGCCTTCTTGCTTCCATTCATTCTAATGAGTAGTGAGATATTTATCATATTGTGGTTTCCTTGTATGTGATAAGCTATTTTTCTCTTAGTGTTTTCAAGATTTTTTTCTTGATCCTTGTCTATCAACAGTTTGACTCTGATGTAGCTAGGTGTGGATGTTCTGTGTTTATCTTTTTTGAAGTTTTTTGAGCTACTTGAATGTGCAGATTAATATTTTTTTATCAAAGGTGAAAAGTTATCAACCAGTATTTTTTTGAATATTTTTCTGCCCCAGTTTCCTCTGTTTTTAGGACTCCTATTACACATATGTTTTTATGCTTGATGGAGTGCTATAGGACTTATGGGTCTCTGTTTTTCTTTATTCTTTTTAGTTTCTGTTCTTTAAATTTTATATTTTCTATTGATCTATTTTCAGGTTTACTGATTATTTGACCAACTCAAATTTACAAATTTATTTCAACTATTCTATTTTTAAACTCTAGAATTTCCATTTGGTTCATTTTAAATAATGTCTCTCTCTGTACTGATAGTTTATTTTTGAATAATCATTGCCTACTTTAAATTAATTCTTTAAATGTATCCTTTTCTTCTTCAGACATATTCATAATAGCTGATTTGAAGTCTTTGTCTAGTATGTACAATAACTAGAAGTTCTCAGAGCAGTTTCTACTGACAGCTTTTTTTCTTCTTCTTTGGGTCACACTTTTGTGTTTCTGTGAATGTTTTATTTTATTATTTATTTTTGGAAACTGGAAATTTTATATTCTATTTTATGTACTATATTTTTGTTACTTTAGTTTGTCATGTCCTCTGGATTATTGTGATTTTTGCTATTTTTTCTATTCTTTTTTTTTCCCCTTCATTTTTAAATGACTTGCCTGGATTTTTTCTGTACAATTTGCTTCCTGCAGCATTCATTCACTGAAGGCCCTGATTTTAAATTCTCTTTTCTTTTCTTTCCTTTTTCTTTCCCTTCCTCCCTTTCTCCTCTCATCTCCTCTCTTCTCCTCTCCTCTCCTTTCCTTTCTTTCCCTCTTCCCTCCCTCTCTTCTCTTTCTTCTTAACGATTTTTTTTATTTATTTATTTATTTATTTATTTATTTATTTATTTATTTATGTTTTTCAGGTTGAGAGAGAGAGCAAGAGAGAGCTATCACACACAGGTGGGAGGCAGAGAGAAAGGGAGAAGCAGACTCCCCTCTGAGCAGGGAGCCTGATGCAGCACTTGATCCCAAGACACTGGGATCATGACATCAGCTGAAGGCAGACAGTTACCCAACTGAGCAACCCAGGCACCCCATCTTCCTCCCTTTCTCCCTTCTTTCCTTCCTTCCTTTCTCCATCCTGCCCTCCCTTCCTTTCTCCCTCTCTCTCCCTCATTTGTTTTCTTTCTTTCTTCCTTTCTTTCTTTCTTTCTTTCTTTCTTTCTTTCTTTCTTTCTTTCTTTCTTTCTTCTCCCTTCTCCCTTTCCTTTCCTTCTTTTCTTTCTCTGAGCTTCCTAGGGGTTACCTGTACATCAGCCTTGTTTAGGGATTCATCAGAGGTTGTGCTTAAGCATATATTTAGTGACACTTTGCAGATAGATCAGATCAGTGTATTGGATTGGGAAACACATTCAATGTTGAGGCAATTTAAAGTATGTCCTAGCTTTTACTTTCTGGATGTGTTAGTTGCCCTGCTCAGCTGAAGAAGTCAGACAGCTGCAGCCCTCTGCTGTCTCTTTTGAGATGCACAGCCTTCTAGGCAGCCAGGGATGCTAGGAGTTTCTCAAAGACCACTATGGTTGTTTTATCCCACAGATGTCCCTGTTATCTTTTTAACTACTCTGTTGCTTGGCTTTCACTGTTGTTTGCCAATGGGATCGTGATAGCTTTTGCTAACACCTCTGGTTATGGGTTTGTTTGTTTTTTTTTTTTTTTCATACTTCCCTTGGAATCAAGAACTCTTGTCTCCTGAAGTGAGGCTACCAGTACTCATGATGTGCCCTACCCTGGTAGGGTTGAGCCATCATGGAGCTGGGTGGGGACTTAAGAAAAACTTAAGGTGACACTCGGGTCCTGCCACCTTCCTTCTTACCTTCACCAGCCCCCTGTGCTCTTTGCTGGCATGATGCTCAGGCAGACCCTGGTACTCACAGCCTGGTTTGCCCTAACTGTGGCTTACCCCATTACTGACCTAGACTTGATCACTGACCTTGAATTAATTAATGAACTTGAGTTCATTAATGCCCTTGAGTTGACAGCTGAACTAGAATCCACTGCTGACCTGGAGCTGACCACTGCAGAGTCCACCATCACCCTGGAGTTTCCCGCTGACTTGGAGTCCACTGCAACCCCAGAGTCCCCCGCTGACCTGAAGTCCACCACTGACCTGGAGTCCACTTCCACCCCGTAGTCCCCTGCTGACCTGGAGTCCACCATGACCTTGGAATCCACCTTGACCCCGAAGTCCACCACTGTCCTCGAGTCCCCAGCTGACCTGGAGTCTCCTCCTGAACTAGTCTCCATTAGTGGTGTAGAATTGACCATGGATGTGCATTTCGAGGACACACAAGCTTTTGAATTATCTACTGAAGTAGAATCAAACACTCATAGCTTTGAGGAAGCAACCATGAAAGCCATGGAACATGTCACTCCTACTCATTCAGAAGAACCCATGATTAGAAGACCAGACCAGTCGAGCACCTCTGTGAGAAGCAATGAGTCCGTCTCAGTACTTTTTTTTTAAATGAAGCAGATTTTCCATTAGTTATGAACATCACTCTTCTAACCACAACTTTCTAAGAAGATTCTGAGCTTCTGAACAAGTCTTCCATTCCATTATAGGAGATTGATTAATTGTAAAGGACTAGTAAGACATAAGATGTACCAGCTGAGGATAAACAGAGTGGCGGGAGTTATACCCACAAGGGGAGGGCTGCCCCTTAACCATGTCCCATCTCATAGGGGCTCAATAAATGTTTTTTGGAATTGAAAAAAGAAAAAGAAAAAAAAAAAACTTCAGGCGAAACACAGCAAATCCCAAATGTTTTTATGCAAGTTCAGCAAATTTCCTTGAATAAATATGTCTTAATCAATTGTATGCTTTTGGTCAATTTCAAGAATAAGAACTAATTGCTCTTAACAACATTTTTCAGTTTTATCATTGCTCTTTCAGAGATTTGCTGAAATCTCCACTTCCAGAATAACGAAAATATACAGTCCAGTCTAACTAAAAATTATTTGATGAATAAAATAATTAATGAATGTATTAATATCCCACTTGGCAAAAATATCTTAAAATGTCTTATTTTATGAACACATTAAAATAATTCAGCATTGGGGAGCCTAGGTGGTTCAGTCTGTTAAACATCCCAGTCTTGATTTTGGCTCATGTCATGATCTCAGGGTCGTGAGATCGAGACCTACATCCAGCTCCATGCTGAGCATGGAACCTGCTTAAGATTCTCTCTCCCTCTCCTTGTGTCCTTTCCTGCTGACATTTGCTTGTTCTTGCTCTCTCTCTAAAAAATAAAAAAAAAAAAACACACACATAATTTAGTATTGAACACTTAAGCACATATTTATGTTACCACTCTCAAAGTGTAACTGTTTTAATAGTGTTTCTATGGTCTTCATGGTGCAAACTTACTATTTTTATCACATTGGACTCTCAGATGCTTTAATTACTTAGCTAGTTAGTAGATATTCAGCCTTTTATTCTAATTGTTTCTGAGTTTATAAGATTTTTATTTTCTCAAAGACTCATTTCTTTTTTTCCTTAAGTACTTACTTCTACATAAAAAATGAATTTTTTTCTGAGAGTGTCTTTTTAAATTACAATTATAACACATTCCTAGTACATATAAGAACATTAATGTAATTAATACTAATAAATTTTTTCAGTTTATCAGTATTTGTTTCAATGTTATATATTGAATACATAAAGGAAATGTTATATTCTATAGCATAGCCATGAATACTTAATACATATACAATGGTGTACACTTAAAAATAAATCAAACAAGGTTAGGCCTCAAATTTTTTAACAATGAGTTGTATATGAATATAAAAGAACATAACCAATATGAAAGTATAATTTCATAGACATTATAAATTCTCCAAGGACATGGAAATATTTATTTTACTAGAAGTGAAAATACATGTTTGTAGCAATTTCAAATAAGATGCATTTAGAATGTTTGTGTTTTGGTCTTCTGGAAAGGTCTTTTATTTGTTTTTATTTTTAAAAACATAAAACAATTCTAATATCTTAATGTTTTAGCTTGTGTAACTTGTATTGAGTCTGATCGCAGGCCATAGGACATACTCCTCCCTGAGTTGGACATGGAAAATGGAGTAGATTCAAAGTCAAGAGTTATCATTTCAAAAGCAAAAACCCACTTCATGTTCTTACTCTAATTTGCTACTTTAAAAAAGAACCTTGTTTATTGTCCAAGCTGCTTTCCTCTACTGCTGTTAAGTGCAGTTGGATATTGTGAGTCACACCATAGTTATGCCAAAACAGATGCATTTGTGCTCTGCTTTGGCAACCCAGCTTGGCCCTGTTTCCATCACGACATTACAGCTTCTTTTGAATGAAATAATTATTTGGATAAACTATAATGCTACACATTATATTAGTTGAGTTTTCTGCAGTGAAATAAACGTTGACCAAACAGTTCCCATAACTGATAAAGAAGAACCTTATGGAACCCATTAGCATGATCAAAGGACAGAGACAGCTGAGAGGATGAGGAAAAAACAATGAGAGGAAGACGTTATTTAGATAAGTCATATTTAAAAAGATAATTTCGTTAATAGACATTATTTATTAGAGCCATTTTAGATTAACAGCAAACATCCATGGAAGATAGAAAGATTTCTCATATACCCTTTGCCCCAGACAGGCATAGCTTTTCCCATTATTAACATCCCCTACCAGACTGGTACATTGGTTACAAAGGACAAACTTACACTGACACATCATTATCACCAAAGTAATTGTTTAAGTTAGAGATGACTCTTGGAACAATATATAATGGCAATATAATGCATACATTCACCGTGGTAGTATCATTCAGAGTGGTTTCACTGCCCTAAAAATTTATACTCTGCAGTTTCATCCCTTCCTCACCCCAGCCCCTAGCAATCACTGATCCTTTTACTGTTTCCATAGTTTTGTGTTTTCCAGAATGTCCTATGGAATCACATTGTATGTAGACTTTTTGGATTGTCTTCTTTCCCTTAGTCAAATGCATTTAGGGCTCCTCCATATCTTATGGTTCGAAAGCTCATCTCCATTTAGAGCTGAATAATATTCCATTTTCTGGATACACAAGAGTTTATCCATTCATGTACTGAAATACATCTTGGTTGCTTTCTAGTTTTTATTAGGAATAAAGCTGCTATAAACATCTGTGTGTAGGTTTTTGTGTGAAAATAAATTTTCAGCTCCTTTGAGTAAGTAACAAGGAACACAGTAACTGGATTTTATGGTAAGAGTATGTTTAGTTTATAAGAAACCACTGAATTATCTTCTGAAGTAGATGTACCATTTTGCATTTCCACCAAAAATGAATGAGTTCCTGTTCCTGCACATCCTAACCAGCATTTGGTGTTGTCAGTGTTCCAAATTTTGGCCATTCTAGTAGGCAGGTAGTGACATCTCATTGGTGTTTGGGTTTGCATTTTCCTGATGACATGTGATGAGGAGCATCTTTTCATATAATTGTCACTTCTACATCTTCTTCAGTGAGGTATCTGTTAGGAGCTTTGGTCGGCTCCTGTTTTGGTCATCTTGTTTTCTTATTGCTGAGTTGTAAGAGTTCTTCTGGTATATATTATCTATTTTTATCAGGTATGTATTTTGTAAATATTTTCTCTGAGTCTGTGGCTTTTCTTTACATTTTTTCTACAGTATCTTTTTTTCTTTTATTTTTATTTATTTATTTATTTTTAGTAGACTCCACACTCAGCGTGGAGCCCAATGTGGGGCTTGTAACTCACAACCTGAGACCAAGACCTGAGCTGAGACCAAGAGTTGGTCACTCAACTCACTGAGCCACCTGGGTGCCCTGACAGTATCTTTAATAGAGAGTATTTTTTAAAATTTTAATGGGATCCGTCCTATCAATTCTTTCTTTCATTGATTATGCTTGTGGTGTTGCATCTAAAAAATTATTGCTGAATCTACAGTCATGACCTGTGCCTAAGGCAGACACTTAACCCACTGAGCCGCCCAGGTGCCCCTTATTGGGATTGCTTTGAATCTATAGGTAAAGTTGAAAAGAACTGACATCTAACGATACTGAGTCTTCCTATCTAAGAACATGGAAAATCTCATCTCTCCATTTATTTAGTTCTTCATTTTTTCTCATCAAAATTTTGTAGTTTTACTCATATAGATCTTGAAAATTTTTTTAGATTTATAACTGTTTCATATATGGGTGGTAATGTAAATTGTAGTGTAGTTTTAATTTCAAATTCTACTTGTTCATTGCTGGTATATAAAAAAGTGATTGACTTTTGCATTTTGCAACCTTACAATAATTAGTTTTTAGTTCCAGGAGTTTTTTTCTTTATCCTTTAGGTTTTCTACATACATGATTATGTCATCTGTAAACAAACATAGTTTTATTTTTCATTCCCAACCTATATAACTTTTCTTTCTTTTAATTCATATTCAATTTTAAACTTGAAATCTACAGTGAGGTTTGTAAGAGCCTTTAATCTCAACTTACAAATCTTTGTTTACAAATCAAGTATACTTTGTTTTAAAATTTTAAAAATAGCTACCTTCACTTCTTGTTATTAATAGTCAATTTGTTTATAATTTTGACAGATTAAACTTCCCTAAATATTTCCCAAACATACACAAGCTTTATTAAGTAGTCTCTCTTAAACTTTTTAAACCATTATCACAAATTTGATTTAATATATCAAATTGTTCAAGCATTTCACACACTAAATAAAGCAAGGCCAACTTTAGAGCAATAATGAAAAATCCTCCTTAGGACATAAATACTTTTGCAAGCCTATTCTAAACATACCAGTTTACTAAATCAGATCCTTTTAAACTTGTGAGACTGTTTATAATCACATTCCCTTAAATGTCAAATTAAAATTATATTCCATCAGCCTCAAACATTATAAAGTACAAGAATAACATTGTCTTATTATATTCGGTAGGACTTCCATATATTCACACATTTTTTGACATTCTGTATAATGTTGAAAAGGACTAGTGAGAGATGTCATATTTGCCTTGTTCCCAGAAAGCTCCAAGTTTCTCATCAATGAGTATAATGTTTGCTGCAGGGGTTTTTTTGTTTTGTTTTGTTTTGTTGTAGATTTTTTTTTAAATCAAGTTGAGGAAGTTCCCCTCTATTCCTAGTTTACTGAGAGTTTTTATCATGGGTGGGTGTTTGATTTTGTCACATGCTCTTTTCTGAATCTATTGATATGATTAAGTGACTTTTCTTCTTTAAGCTATTGAATTGATGGATGACATTAAAATGATTTTTGAATGTTGAACTAGCTTTGCATACCTGGGATAAATCATACTTGGTTATGATATATAATCCTTTTTATACATTGTTGGATTTGACTTGCTAATATTTTGCTGAGGAATTTTACATCTGTATTAATGAGAAATAATGGTCTATACTTTTCTGTTCTTGTAATGTCTGTCTGGTTTTGATATTAGAGTAGTTCTTATCTCATGAAATGAGTTAGAAAATGTTCCCTCTGTTTTTATTCCTCTGTTTTATCTTTAGAAAGAGATTGTAGAGAATTGATATAATTTCTCTCTTAAGTATTTGTTATAATTCACCAGTGAATCCATCTGGGCCTGATGCTTTCTGCTTTGAATGGTTATGGATTATTGCTTCAACTTCTTTAATAGATATGGGCATAATCAGTTTGCATATATCTTCTTGTGAGAATTCTGACAGATTATGTCTTTCAAAGAATAGATCTATTTATCAGTTTTTTGAGCATAGAGTTGTTCATAATATTACTTTATTATCTTCTCAGTGTCCATGGAATCTGTAATGATATCTCTCCTCTTTCATTTCTGATATTAAATTTTGTCCTCAATTTTTTCTTAGTAGACTAACTAGAAGCTTATCAATTTTATGGATATTTTCACAGACCACTTTTGTTTTCATTTATTGTCTGAATTGATACCCTGTTTTCAATTTCATTAATTTCTATTTTAAGTTTTTTTTTTTTAAGTAGGCTCCATGCCTACTGTGGAGCCCAATGTGGGGCTTGAACTCACAACCCTGAGATCAAGACCTCAGCTGAGATCATGAGTCAGATGCTTAACTGACTGAGCCACCCAGGCACCCCTATTTTAATTTTTATTATTTCTTTGTTCTGTTTTATTTGGATTTCATTAACTTTTAAAAAGTTTCCTTAGAAGTTTAGATGACTGATTTTAGATTTTTCTTATTTCTAATATATGCATTCAATGATATAAATTTCCTTCTAAACACTGCTTTTGTTGAATCCCACAAATTTTGGTAAGTTATGTTTACATTTTCACTTAGTTTCAGATATTGTAAAATTTCTCTTGAGATTTCTTCTTGGACCCATATGTTATTTAGAAGTGTACTGTTTAATCTTCAAATAATTTGGGGGTTTTCCTGATCTCTGTTATTTATTCTTAGTTTAATTCCATTGTGGTTTGACAGCAGAAATTTTATGATTTCCATCCTTTTAAATTTGTTAAGGTGTTTTTTGTGGTTCAGAATGTGGTCTATCTTGGTGAATATTCTGTGGAGCTTGAGAAGAAATATGTATCCTATGTTGCAGATGAAGTAATCTACAGATGTTCATTTTATCCGTTTGACTGATAGTGTTGTTGAATTGAGCTATTTCCTTACTAATTTTCTGCTTGCTGAATCTGTCCATTTCTCATAAACGGGTGTTGAAGTATTGAAGTATAATGGTGGCTTCATCTATTTCTCTTTGCAGTTCTATCAGTTTTTGCTCATGTATGTTGGCACAGTGTTGTTAAGCACATACATGTTAAGAATTGTTAATTCTTGGAAAATTGACCTATCATTATATAATGCTCTTCTTTATCCCTGATAATTTGACTTGCTCTGAAGTCTGCTCCATCCATTATTACAATAGCTACTCCAACTGAGTATTGAACAATTAGTGTTATCTTGATATATTTTCTCCATCCATTTACTTTCAATTTCTATGTTTCTCTACTTATAAAATGAGTCTATTGAGCGCAATATATAATTTGGTTTTGTTTTTTGCTCCACTCTATCAATCTCTGACTCTTAATTGGTGCATTTACACACTGACATTCATAATGGCGATTGATATATTTGTTACTTTTGTTTGTTGCTATCGCCACCATTTTTTGTTCTTATTTTTGTCCTCTACTTTTTTCTACCTTTTGTGGTATTAATTGAGCATTTTATATCATGTTAGTTTCTCTCCTTTCTTAGTATATCATTTATACTTTCTTTTTAACTTTTTTAAGTGGTTGACCTAGAGTTGACAATATACATTTACGACAAATCCACATCCACTTACAAATAACGCTATATTGCTTCTCAGGTAGTGCAAGCACCTTATAATAACAACATAATCGCAGTTTCTCCCTCCCATTTCTTATATTGTTGCTGTCATTAATTTCACTTATACATAAACACAGATAATAATAAGATATTTTAACTGAGGGCTTCAGAGGGGAGGGGAGTGGGGGAATGGGATAGACTGGTGATGGGTAGTAAGGAGGGCACGTATTGCATGTTGCACTGGGTGTTATACACAACTAATGAATCGTTGAACTTTACATCAGAAACCGGGGATGTACTGTATGGTGACCAACACAATATAACAAAAAAACATTAAAATAAAAAAAAATAATAAAATATTTTTTCAGGGTGCGAATTCTCTCAACACTCTCAGTATTTTCTCTCAACACTTTAAATATTTCACTTCACTCTCTTCTTATTTCCATGATTTCTGAGGAGAGTTCAGGTGTAATTCTTCTCTCTCTCCTCTGTAAGTAAATTGGTTTTTCCCTCTGGTTTCTTGCAGGAGTTTTTCTTTATCTTTGATTTTTTTTTTGTAGTTTGAAAGTGATATGCCCAGGTATAGTTTTTGTTTATTTGGTTTTGGTTTTTGATTTTTAGGAGGGAGATGTGAGAATTTATCCTTCGTGGTGTTTTCTGAGCTTCTTGTATCTGTGGTTTGATGTGTGACTATAATTTGGGAAAATTAAAAGTTACTATTCTTTCACATAGTTCTTCTGTTCCTTTCTTTCTCCTTCTGGCATTTCCATTATGCACATGTTACCTTTTGTATTTCTCTGAAAGTTTTTTGATATTCTTTTTCTTTTTTCCCTTTTTTTTTTCTCTTCAGTTTTGGAGGTTTCAATTGATGTATCCACAAGGTTAGAGATTCTTTCCTTCTCTGTGTCCTAGGTACTAATAAGCCCATTAAAGGCATTCTTTATTTCCATTATATTATTCTGTTCTCTGGCATTTCTTTTTGTTTTGTTTTGTTTTTCCCTTAGGGTTTTCATCTCTCTGCTTACATGTCCATCTGTTCTTACATGGTATCTACTTTATCCATTAGAGCCCTCAGCATATGTGTCAGAGTTGCTTTAAATTCCCAGTCTGATAACTCCAACATTTCTGCCATAGCTGAGTCTGGTTCTGATGCTTGCTCTGTGTCTTCAAACTGTATTCTGTTTCCTGTTAGTATATCTTTTAATTTTTAATTGCTACCCAGACATGACATACCAGATAAAAGGAGCAACTGTAATAGGTCATTAGTAATGCATCGGTGTGAAGAGGAAGTATTCTACAATACCATGATTAGATCTCAGTCTTTTAATTAATCTTCACTTTGGATGTGAATTCCACATGCATCTCAGCCACCGCCCCCTCCAACTTTAGAAAGGACAGAAAGGTTAAAGGAGGCTACACCTTGGTATCTCCCTACCTTCAGATCAGTTAAGTTGTGATAAAAGAAGGTCAAGATCTGGTTAAATAGTTTCTCCTAAAGGCAGAGACTGTTAAGAAGAACAGAAGTATAGAATGCTGTGGCATATTTCAAAAGGGTAACTTTTTTCCTCCCCCTGCTAGAAGCACAGGGGAATTTTCTCTGATATAACTGAAATAATTTCAAAATTATTCAAGGAAATGGAAAAGAAGAAGTACAAAAAGTTTTGTATACCTTTGGACTAGATTATTCAATGGAGTTAATAATAGTTCATCCCATTTACTTTATGTCTGTTTTTCTCATCTCTCTCACTCCTTCTGTTCTCCCACGCCTCCCTCTGTCTTTCCCTCAAAAACATACACATTTCCCTCTGCTTTATCTATATCTGTCATTGTGAATTATAGCTTTAGCGGGACAAAGATACTCCTTATTTTTTAAATGCTTTATTACTCTGAAATATATCTCGTCAGGTACCAAGTTTGTAACCCCTGCTCTCTTCATATTTGTATTTACCTGGCATCTTTGCTTAAACTTGTATTTTAACATTTCCATCTTTGTATCTTTTAAATACAGGATAGAGTAGGATTTTGCTTTGTCAACTAGAAGTATAATATTTTTTTAAATTGTTTGAATCCATTTACCTTACTGATATATTTAATCTGTTCAGTGTTTTGTTGTGCTTATGTGTATTCACATCTCTTACATAAATAGACTCTGGTATTACATAAACTCTCTCTGGCATTTCATTTTCTTTCTCTTCCATTTTAAATCTTTTTTTTTTTTCATTAGGAAGTTCTTTATTTTTGGAGGTAATGGTTACTCTTATATTAATATCAATATATTTATATAATTTCCTTATTACTCTCTTGTTTGGTTTATTATCTTCCTCTACAGAGAGCATTATTTAAACATCATGTAACTTCTCCCCACCCCAGCCTTTTCCTTCATCATCTGATTTGAAGTAATACCTTTTACTCTTTAAATATTTATAAGACAATCATTAAGCTAATTCTGGTTTTCAATTGCTTTTCCCATTAGCTCCTTACACCCTTGGTTTGGTTATTTTTTTTTGTTTTTTGTTTTTTGTTTTAAGATTTTATTTATTTATTTGACAGAGAGAGAGACAGCCAGCGAGAGAGCGAACACAGGCAGGGGGAGTGGGATAGGAACAAGCAGGCTCCCAGCAGAGGAGCCCGATGTGGGGCTTGGTCCCATGACCCTGGGATCACGACCTGAGCCGAAGGAAGACGCTTAACGACTGAGCCACCCAGGTGCCCCAAGCCACCCAGGCGCCTCTTGGTTTTGATATTTGACTTATATTTGTGTTTTATAAAAATATAATTATGGCATGTTATATTCTGTCCCATCATTTAATTGTGATCCAATGGCAAATATAATTTGTGTTCACAATTATTCCTCATGTCAATGTCTCTCCTCCCATTATGTTTATCTGAAGCTCTTTCTCTAAGAGGGTCCTCAAGAAGTGTTCATGGGAGCACTTCATTTGGCTCTTAGGTCCATGATTATTTTACATTAAAGTCAGTTTGGCTCAATATAATGTCCTTAGCTTACATTTTCTTTTCATGAGTATCTTAAATATGTTACTTCACTTCCTTCTAGCAAAAAGTATGGTGATTGAGAAATCTGAAGGCAGTATTATCTTCTTTCCTTTATACTTGAGTAGGTCAATTTTTTCTTAGGTGATGAAATGATTCATAAAAATCTCTTTAAATTATATTCAAGTCCAGTATTTTTCTAAAATATGTCTTGATATTGGTCATTTAGATTTAATTTTTCCAGATTTCAGGCTACTTAAATTTCAAATATTTATTTTTTAATTTGAGGAAAGACATATGTATTTCATATATGTAATATGTATATTACATAATATAAACATAATAATATTATGTATAATATGTAATATTATGTATTATAAAATAATTATATATATATTATTATTTTGTTTTGGGTTTTCCTATGTAGAGTCGTGCAATATGTATGTTATATCTTTTTTCCTGTCTTCAATGTTACTTTTTAAACTACTTTTAAAATTTCCTTTGTTTCATTTTTTAAAAGAAATTTTGGTTGACATGTAACATATCCATTAAAACATGTAATAAAGATTACAGTTAAATGAATTGAACATACTCATATAAACAGTACTTAAATAAGAAATGGAAAGTTATCAAAAACCCAGTAGCCCCACATATCTTCATTTAATTGCTAACATCATGAAAGGTAACTGCCATCTTGAGTTTTAATATCATACGTGTATTTACATTTTATGTAAGGGATGACTACATGCGTACTTTTTTGTATTCACTTACAATTCCTTATTCACTCAATCGTATCCATGTTGTTGTGTATAATTGTTCATTAAATCTCTTTTATATATATATTCCATTGAATTAACATGTCATGATTTATTATGTATTATTTATTGTACAGCGAAATGAAATTTGGGCTGTTAGCTATTAATGAATAGTTCTGTTGTGACTATGACTGTGAAGGTACCTTTCAGTGAACATATATAGACATTCTCTCGTGCATATACTACAGATGGGATTGCTGGGTCTTAGAGAATGGATATGGCCAATTTTCGTAGGTGCTGCCAGTCCACCAGTGTTGTATGAGATATGTAATTATTCTTTATTTACGTAAACAATTGAGATTGTCTTTTTTTTTCTTTTAAGCTGTTTTGGAGGTGTTCTGTTTTTTTTCTTTGTCTTTTTTTTT
This sequence comes from Ursus arctos, assembly GCF_023065955.2. Lineage (NCBI taxonomy): Eukaryota > Metazoa > Chordata > Mammalia > Carnivora > Ursidae > Ursus > Ursus arctos. The sequence goes on from NW_026623078.1 coordinate 10,485,230, forward strand.
TTTTAATTTAACTGTATGTGGTAGTATTGCATTGTAGGTTTTTTTTTTCTTTCTTTCCCATGTCTTTTTATTAAAAAAATAAAAAGTTTTCAACTTCTATTTCTCTAAGGCATTTTCTGATGGGTTTACTTCTGCTTTTTTTCTTACTTAATTTTACTTCTAAAAAATGTATTTCAGTTTTAATTCTTTCCTGATTTATCATTTAGTTTCTGTTTTCTTCATTACTTTTTTCTTCTATCATGTCCTTAATTTATTTTAGTTCATTTTGAAGAATTCAGGGATAGTTTTTATCTATTTGTGAGCATCCTTACTGTCTGTAAGGATATATTCTTTTTCTTATAGTAGCTCTGTAAGTAATTCAATTATGATTGGTTTCCTATTCTTAATTTTTTATAAGGCATTCAATTTTTTTCTTAAGCTTTTAGGAAGGAGGTTATATAACTTTTACTCTTCTAAGTTTGTGGCTTTAGCAATTCTTCAGTTGGCATATGAGTTTTTCAAAAACAGTTTCATGCTTTCTGAGATGTCCTAGGTCTGCTCTTTTCCTGCCACTCAGTTGTATCCTCCCTTTTCTTTGGCACTATTTTCCCTGTCCTTTCAGTGAGGCATTTATTTCCAGAGTTTTCGCCGCAGTTCAGGGCTTTGTCCTGGAAGGGAGCTTTGGCTGGACAATTTGAAGTGTTGAAAGGATTTACTGTCCCAGCCCCTATAGACCTTATCAGAGACCCCCTTTTACTCACCTATTAGTTGGAGAATGTAAAAAAAGCTCCCAGCTTCAGCAGTTCTCAAATGAGCCTACTGCACTCTCCAGAGAGCTCCTATTAGCTATGAGTATTTCTTTTTTCTCTTCTTTCATATCCACCAGAGGTTTCTTTGTTTCTTTCTGCTTCCTGCCACACAGATAATAGTGGTAGGACAGATTATAACTGTTCTTGTGTTTTTTCTCCACTACCAAACACAGTTTGGCGTGTGTGAGGCTACCTCATGTTGTTGTGTTGTCACTGTTGTAGATATTATTCATTCATTAATATATTAATATGTAATTAATGTGTGTATCAGTCACTTTGTTTTAGGGAGAATTTAAGAAGATCTGAAAGCTATATTGATACCACCTTTATCTTCCTTCTATTTTCTTTATGATTTATAATATTCCAAGTGTTACTTCACTGGTGTTAACTTCATTTTTCTTCAGGGTCTCACATGTTATACCTATTCATTCATGCATATTAAATGCCTAGTAAAATGAAAAAGGCTATCATTTCAAAACTGTCCATAGGTATTAGATATATTTTAGCCATGGGTTATTAAAGTTATAAATGCTATTTAGATTTTTTTTTTGTTCTTGTTAATTTCTTGCTTTCATTTTCTTAGAGAACGGATTCCAGAGCTACAGAATTATAGACATAGTGGTATGTTTTTTAAAAGATGCATTTATTCATAAACCAGGTTTTTCTATTATAACTAGGAAGCAATAGCTTTGATCTGCAAGTCATAGATGACTTGAAACAGCTTTTGCAAAAGAAAACAAATGTATTTTCATGAATTCTTGGCATTTATAGTCATCTGGAAAGAATTAATAAAAAATATTCTTCTAAAGTTGTCTGATGGTGTTAATGGCCCTTTACTGAGTTTAATCAAGCTTAAAGTTCAAGAGGCAAAACACATGCTTTTGGCTATTCTTATATATATTTAAAGGGCACCTAGGCTTAAATTTCTTTTAAAACCTGTCTATCATTTCCCAAACCAAAATGTCATGATTGGAAGTGAGCAGTATATTTACTCTTGTCTCTCTCTTTTTTTAACTTTAAATATTAAATAGTCTATGCCTTTTAATCTTTTGAAGATTAAAAAAAAGTATTATTATTCCAAGAAAAATAGGTCCAGTGGTTTTGAATTTTTCCCCCCACATTGTTTGATGCCAAAGTACTGCTGGGCAAACGAATTTAGAAGCAGATCTTATTCCACTGCATTCAAATTTCAATGAGATGAGTGGGAAGTTTGACAATTTGCCTTACATCTCTACTTCTTCTTCAGGTGTTCACATCAGCTATCTTTGAAAGAGTGGTACCTTTAAGCCAACAATTCAGACAACTCAGACACCTGTCACTTTTGTAGATTTTCAGAATTTCTCACCTAAGACAGAAATAATCAATCTGTTTTAAATGAATGAAATAGGCAAATGTCTACATCATTTCTCTTTCATCATTTCTCTTCCAAAATGTGCTAACTCCTTAGAGGAAAATCATTTTAATACTTAAGATGTTAGTAAAATGTTTTTCATTTCAATACCTTGCATATTCAAATTCCCTATCCACAAACCCCATTGGCCAGTAAGCAAGAAATATTGAGTTGAGACGGCTTACGGGACAATTTTTTGTTACTTCTGTCGTATTGATATTAAAAGTGAAACTCAGTCTCTACATATTTGAAAATAGGCAAGCAATTGTCCATTTTATTTAATATATATTAATTAAACTTCATTGTCTTTATGTGCATATCCATTGGCATATGCATTAATCTGAAAGGTATACATAAATTGCAGTTCCAAATGAATTCTATCCTTCAAATTGGTCACCTTGGAAAGGAGTTTACATATTACAGTGATACCATAATTGCTCAAGTTATCTGTTCTGTTTTGTTTTTCGAACTTGTTACCCAGCTTATTTTGTAGTTTTAATAAATAAAATGGATTTTGTGAATTTTTTGGAATACATAAAATTTCAATTTCAAAAGATGAAGATTTGACATGGCCAAAGGGGAGTTGCAGAAATGCATTCTAAAAGTAGTTCTAAGAGTAGAATTAAAAAGTCTTAAAGAAAAATAGCAGTTGTATTTAAGTACTGTCTGAAATTTGAGTGTATAAAACTTATACTGGTTAAATAATTTGTTTATTTAGATAAAGGCATGAATATGACTCTAAAAATATGTTTACCCAAATATAAAAGTATGTGTGTATATGTTGTATATTTCATCGATATATAATTGAATGATAGAATGTCATAGCTAACAAGGGTCTTATAATCTATATCAATTCTCAATTGTTGCTTTCTTTAAACAAATGTCTGGAAAGTTTTATTTCCAGATTTCACAGCTACTTAAGACCAGAGGTAAAAAGTATGTCCTAACTTCTGATTCATTGTTTATTCACTAAGGCATGCTTTTTAATATTATGAACTTTCACATGAATTCAAAATTATTGCTTCTAACTTTTGTTTTTGAAAATATATGTCTTTGATTTTGTAACTGGATAACTGAGGTTGTGTTCTATCTCTGTATTCTCCTTCACTTTATTCATCTAACAGGCCAAGGGGTCTGGCTGTGGCCACCCTGAGTAATGGCATACCTCAGCACTTGTATCAGGGACTGTAAGACCCCTGAGGTGAGCCACTTTGGTAAAGGTTATCCTCCATTGTGAATGCAGATCCAAAGTGTTCTTATAATCACATTTTGATGTGGTTTGTGTTTATATGTGACATTTGATTGAAAGCAAAATTAACCTTTTATTAGCATGAGGGCTTGAAATAGTTACACCAGAAGTAGGTTGTGTGTCTAGAGTTACAAATAACATTTTATACATAAATGTCTTATTCTTAAAATATATTTTTGAATATGTAAAATGTGACAGGAAATACAAATAATTTGATCCATAGACCTTGACATTTTAGAAATACATTTCACGGTTTTAAACTATTATCACCTACAACTGGGTCAGTTCTCTCTCTCTCTCTCCATACAGACACACACACATACACACTGAATCCTACAAATAACACATTTAAAAAATAGGAATTAGAAAAATAAATAGTTTAAGATTATTCTCAAAAATATTCTATAGAAAATGCATGAAAATATACTTTTTATAGTTTTGAGTAACCCAGGAGTCATGTGAAGTAACTTACTTCACATGTAACAGTAAGTAACTTACTGTTAAGTAAGTGAATGTAATGCATATATGATTTGGAAGTGTATTTTATAACTGTGTATGTGGAATATTTTTTCTGTCTTTCTTTTCTGTCTTTAAAATAGATAATAATCTAACTGTATGACAATGGATAAGTTACTCACCTACTCTGGGATTCACTCTGGTCTTCAGTGTTCTTATCTTCAAAGTGTGACAGTTTGATAAAGTAAAAAAATCCAAAGTTATTAGTGAGAATAAATGTATCATTTAAGTCATATTGTAAAAACTTAAACTAACAAATACTTTTCAGTTCCTATTCACATTTTCTGTTCAAATCCTCCCTAGTCCTCTTTCCAAAAAAGTGAATGTTTAGTTCTCATCTTAAAATAATACAAATAAGTGCCCTAGCCAATGGATAGCTTGTTTCTCTAATAATCTCAATTAAATTCTTTCTTTTTACTTCTAAAACATAAGGCAGATTTAATATTATGAAAAATATAAACTTTTGGTACAAAATGTCTAAAACTTGCAATAAATCATAACATCGTTTTAAGTCTATAACAGATTTCAAAAATAAGTAAGGTGAGTATCACCATAAAATTAGAAATTAGAGCTATAACTAAAGCCAGTGCTCCCACTGTCTCAAGGGAAGAAGACATGGATACAGAAGGGGTATTTTACTTGCCAACGAAGGGTTTGGATTAAAAAAAATATACTATGATAATGGGAAATTTTAAGTATATACAAAAATATAGAAAATAGTATAATAAACAACTACATACGCATCACCGAACCTGTATATAGCAAAACATGTTATATCTTTACCTCTTTTCAACTCCCAAAACTCCTTCTTTGGTTTGCAAAAAAAAACAGATGAAATTATATGTCATCTGTAAAATTTTTCTCAAGGTGCCTTAGTGAAGGAGTACACGTGAAATACTACATACAGCAAAGGGAAGATATCCAGCCAGTTTGTTTATTACAGTTGGTCTGTGGGTGAAAATCATCTCTTATACTCACAACTATACATCTACCATTAGATAGCTTTGGGATTCAAATGTACAAATCTATATGATCTGGGAACATGCAGTAAACAAAATTAACGTCTAAAATCATTTGCATGCTGAAAATACTGCCAGAAGGATCCATCTTGGAAGGAGGACACACAAGATTCCTGTAGGTCACCCACCAGAATACAAGCTCACAACCAAATTGCAAAACACACAAGGAAGCTTCCAATATTTAGTGGAAGGAATGTCAGAAAGTACAGCAAGCAAGATGATATAACCACAAGGTTTTTACATGATAACTTTAACAGATGCAGAGTCTAAAATCAATAAATATAAAATGATTAAATAAGGATTTAAAAATATAACAAGTTACCATCAAACAATATACCAGTAAGGCTTAGAATAGAAATAAGTAGAAATTCAGAAATACAAATATATATAATATAAAAATATATATAATACAACCATGGAAATTAAAACCTCAGTATATGTTGTAAGTAACATAAAATATAGTTGTTACAATATTAGAGGTAATTAGAAAGTTGGAGTATAAAGCTGAACAAATTATGCTGTGATTTAAAAGATGGAAAATGTGACAGAGGTGTTAAGAGAGATAATTTTGGAAAAATATGCCTAACATATTCATATAAGGATTCCAAAGAAGAAAATACAGTGAAAACAGAGAAGATATTTATTTGAAGGTATGGGAATAGTTGGAGTTTTAAGGGATTCCCCAATAAATGGCAGTATTTTTTTAATCTGGCTGTAAGCAACTTTACATATAATTATGTAAGTAAAATATCACTTTTATTATTGATAAAGAATATTTCAAATAATGTACCTTAGTGTGAGAAACAAACTTATGAATGAAACTTTAGAATTGGGCAGAATACTGACACATCAATACTCAGTGTTTTAGTGGGTAAAATTGTGAGGTAAAACTTGCAGTAAGAAACTTCCCAAAAGAAAAAGTCAATAATAAGTCATGACCAGGTAACCTCTCTAAATTTACCTGACATATAAGTAAGTCATTCCACATTCTCTGAGGGTAAATGAATTAAGGGATGAAGGGATACACAGTTATAAAGACTGGGGTTATTTCATATTTTTTAAAACTCAGATGATAGGTGACAAAGGCAAATAATGTTACAGAATTGATTAAAGAAAGGATAAAACTCCCAAGCAGCGTGAGTAGATAAAAATCCACACCAACACATGTTGGAGTGAAATTATAGAGAATCAAAAGCAAAAATTATCTGAAAAGCACACAGAGAAGAAACACAAATTACATAAATAAAAAAAAAACGAATATTAGAATAATGGTAAATTTCTCAGTAGCAAAACTGGCAGCCAGATCTCAATGACATAGTAACCTCAAATATTCAAAATAAAATAACTGTCAACCTATAATTTTATACTTACGTAAACTACTATTCAAAAAACAAGGGCATGATAAAATTTCTTTTTTCAGACAGTATACCTGAGAGTGTTTACCTCTTACACAGTTTCATTACAGAACTTTCTAAAAATTGTTCATAATGTGTAGAAACATTGAACATTAAAATAAAGGACTGAGATGCAAGAATGAATTATGTGTAGGTATTTAGGTAAATTTGTGAGTAAATGTAAAATTGTCTGACTGAAACTGTAGTGATAAAATTTAGATCATATTAAAATAATATGCAAATAAAATGTCATGAAATGGTTAAACATAATGTCACCCATGGTCAGTCAGGGAAATGGAGGTATTTATTGTCTAATGCGCATATAAATATGTTAGCAGAAATACAAAAAGTTAAAATAAAGTATAAATTACAAAACAGAAAAATTCAATTAACAATAAAAATTTTTAAATTTTAAAAATTCAACTAAGGAAAAAAGAAATGCTTGAATAAACCAAAAATAAAGCAAGAAAGGAACAACAACAAGAAAAAAACAGGCTAAATCAAAAGTTCAATGTGAAATGTAACCAAAAAATGTAGTGTATAATATTAAATGTGAATGGGCTAAACTTGCTAGTAAGAAGATCCCCATGTTATGTATAGTAATGTAGTAATTCAGCATATTGCTTATAAAGACCTTTTTACTCTATTAAGTTGGGTAACTAGAAATTTCAAAAAATTGACAACCAACATATTATATAATAAAGTAAATATAGCAATGGCATTGGTAAGATTTTGTCATATTGGGGCGCCTGGGTAGCGCAGTCGTTAAGCGTCTGCCTTCGGCTCAGGGCGTGATCCCAGCGTTCTGGGGCATTCTGGGATCAAGTCCCACATCGGGCTCCTCCACTGGGAGCCTACTTCTTCCTCTCCCACTCCCCCTGCTGTGTTCCCTCTCTCGCTGGCTGTCTCTCTGTCACATAAATAAATAAAATCTTTAAAAAAAAAAAGATTTTGTCATATTTTCCTATAAATAATTTCCTACACGTACTTTAGGTTATAGTAGTATGCTTTTTCACAAAATATGCTTCTAGATTTTTCAAGTCTTTCTTTGTTAAAAAATAATTTTGGAACAATTTTTTGTGGAAGTAGCCAGGCAAAATGGAGCAGAAGATAGGGAAAGATAAAACATTTTATTTCATTTTTTATTTTTTAAAAGATTTATTTATTTTTATTTTAGAGAGAGAGTACACAAGCAGTGGGTTGGGGTAGAGAGAGAGGGAGAGAAGCAGACTCCTCCCCAAGCACAGAGTAGACTCAGGGCTCCATCTCACAAACCAGAGATCATGACCTGAGCCAAAACCAAGACGACCAGATGTTTAACCAACTGAACCACCCAGACACCCCAAGACAAAACATTTTAAATTATTTCTTGGCATTATGTATTTCTTTTTTAGGATATTTCATTTGTAATTGTTTTTTCATTAGTTTCTAAGACTGTTTCTTATTTAATCTGCATTGATTCAGTGAAATTTAATCATGTTCATTGATTTGACTATATTAAAACTATTTTAGGACTGCACATATCTGCCATCTATCATATATCTTCCACATAAATGATTTCCAATGGAAATCTATTTTATTCTTTTTTGTCATTCCCTGATTTCTTAAGGAGTAGCAGCCATTTTTTTTCATTTACTTGCTCAGAATATATTTTACCTTTTTGTAGTATAATCCATATACTTATCTTGCATTTATGATATTTCTATGTTTTTAAAAGCACTATTCCTTTAGTTCATCATTAACTGAAAAATGAAATTTATTATATGACAGTTTGCCATCTTTTATTTATTTCCTTTTCTTAATTTGCTCTCTGGTTTCATTAATTATATTATTTCTTGTTCATACTAATCGTGTTTTCTTCACACTGTGCATTTTCATTATTTTACTGACTTTTCCTTTCTTTTCTTTTTTTTGTTAATGAAGATTTATCCATTCATTTTAGAGAGAGAGAGAGAGCATGCACTGGGGGAGCAGCAGAGGGGGAGGGAGCAGGACAAGCAGACCACAAGGTGTGCTGAACATGGTGCTTGATCCCAGGACCCTGAGATCATGACCTGAGTTGAAAATAAGAGCCAGATGCTCAACCTACTCTGCCACCCGGACACCCCCTGACCTTTTTTAGTTACGGTCTTTTAAATCTTAAAAATATCATTTCTGTACTTTTATTCGTGTGTGTGTGTGTGTGTGTGTGTGTGTGTGTGTTAGATTGATTAATGGGGCTAAATACTAAACAAAAATTTCAGGGACTTTCTGAATATTGCAGTATACCTGGTTAATCTTAGACTGATAAAAATAAGAAATACATTTGGACCAAATGATGCTGTGTAATGTTCAAATTCAGATCTGCATAGATTCAGCCTTCCATAACACATTTTGGTTATGCATCCTCATTTCCAATTCTTGAGGCATTAATGGTATAGAAATCACAAATTTATTTTGGTATATACTGATGTTTAAGCTGCAGTAAGATGTTGGAGATGATGCTCTGAGTTTTCAAAATTGATTTCTAAACTGACATAATATATGCTTTTTGTATGTGTGTTTTTCAATATGGAGTCCAGCAACTACATTAGTAGGATGTCATTAAAAGAGACTGTTTAGTTAGAATATGATGGAAAGGCTACTTAGAAAAGCCTTCTATTCTTCACCAAAATATGTAAAACACATGTTAAAATCAATTTTATTTACCTGTAGTCTAGTTTTAGGTATTTAAGTTATATAGTTTCTTAATTGATATATACCCTATAGCAGATAGCCTGGATTGCAACTGGTTTTGATTATGGAAATTGCCCATTTCTTTCAAAATCTTATGTTAAATCATAGCATTTTCAAGATAAAGAGGGAAAAGGCACATGAAAATATAAAACCCACTTTGTATCTTAGCTGCAATTTCCTGGTTTAAATCTGTACATTTACTGTTACATCAATTGCTTTATATGAAATTTTTACTTACAGGAAATATTTTATTGGTTGGTCACCAGCTATTTCTGTAGGTGAAGGAATTATGTCATATAGGACAATGGAAATAAATTGTTGAAGTGTACATTTTGAATTTATTTTATGTTGTCAAAATTATGAGAACAAGCTTGGAAGGAACTTTAAAAATGCATCTTTAGTTTGTAGTTGCTTTAAAAACACTTTTATTATGGAAAACAGATAAAGAATAGTATAGTGAAATAACAGTGATCTATATCTTCTTTCATTTCCCCTCGTTTTCTTTAGATATATTTAGAAATAAATTTGCACTTCATCTTATTTCCACATTAAACAATTCAGTATGCATACCTAAAATACAAAAACTTTCTTTTTCTGCTTAACCAGCTGCCATTATCACAATTTAAAAAAATATATTGATAAAACTTCTATCAGTATTTAATAAACAACCAAATTTTCATATTTTTTTTATTATCTCTATTCCATCTTTTCCACTTTGGTTTCTCCAATTTACCCAAACAACCTTTCTACATTAGGGAAGCTCCTTGGCTACTGGATCGTCTTTACCTCTAGGCCTCTTCTATGGACAGCTATTTATTAAACATGAAGTGAGCGTTCCAATTCAAATTCGATTAGTGTTTTTACCTAAGTTGTCTTGAGTTTTATTTGCACCTTTTTTCCTCTTATGATGACATATACATCTTGGTCCTTTTTTTCTCTAGTTCATTGAACATTTTCCTTTTTATCAATCATTTTGACCAATTTGATTGTGGCATGCTTTGGTGTACTTCTCCTCGTGTTTCTTCTGCCTAGGCTTTGTTGAAATTCTTGGATCTGTGTGTTTATAGTTTTTAACTATTGAAAAATTTCTAGCCATTGTTTCTTCAAATTTTTTTTCTGTTCCTTTTCTAGTCTAGAAATTCCAATTACATTTGTAGTTGGCCAATTATGATGGTTTGTTCATTTTTTTGGAAAATGTTTATTCTCTGTTTCATATGCCTCCACACTCACAATTTTTTTCGTAATGTTTAAATTGTTATCAGTCTTATTCAGTGTTCTTTTTTAATATCAGATATTGTACTTTTCATTTCTGGAAGTTGAATTTGGGATTTATTTTCAAATCTTCTGTATCTCTACCTACCACTTTGAGTATGTGGAATCTAGTTATAATGTCCTTGTCTTAACTTTAACATCTGTGTAATTTCTAAGTCAGTTTTGATTGATTTCTTACTTTATGATGAAGTGTCGAATTGTCTTCCTTCCTTGAATGCTTAGTAATTTTTTATTGGCTGTCAGACATGAATTTTACTTTACTGTGTACTGGCTGTGTTATATATTCCTATAAATATTACTAAGCTCTATTTTGGAATGTAATTGTTTAGAGGAAGTTTGATCCTTTTGGATTTTGCTTACAGGTTTCTTAGCCTGGACTAGGTTTGTTCAGGTTGGACTAGAACACTGTTCAGACTAGGGCTAATTACACCCCATTGTTGAGTCATGCCCCTTCCAAGTAATTTACCTAGTGTTCATGTAGTCTGGATGAGGGGAGAGGCACTCTTCTTGGCCAGCGTGAGGATGGAGTACTATTTCACCTTATCTTTTTAGGTGCTTTTTCTTGGTCTCGAGGAATTTCTTCATATACATATTGCCATTCCTGTCCTGTGGCCTGGAAATTCTCTCAGGCAGTCACCTGGGGCAATCACAGGGGACACTTCATTTTTTCCCATTACTATGGATGACTGACTTTATTACCTGATGTCTATTATTTTGAAAACCATTGTTTCATATCTTTATTTTTTATTGTTTTATGCAGGAGGGTAAATCCTGTCTGTTACCCTATCTTGGCCAGGAGCCTAAATCATGATTAGTATGAATAGCCACTTTTTATCTTGTATTATGATTAGTTCAGTGATATGACAACTCTAATGTAAATCAATCATATTTATTACACCATAGCTTAATTTAAGGTGATATAATTGTTATGCAAAAGAGAGAATCAATGCAAGAATAATTAGGCAATAAAATCTACATAACTTGATCACCTTCAGTTTTAGAAGATGATGTAAAGGGAAGACTAAAAAATGGGTATCAAGGTTACTGGACTGTCAGAAAGAGATACTTTTCAGTGGAAGATACTGAGTGCCTTGTTAGGCATGTCTCACAAGTGAGAAAGCAGCATCCATTTGAAGGAAACACATTGGGGGGTGAAGATGGAGATCTGAATCACATGAAGGAGTTTGGAACAGTTCACTATTTCCTGAAAGTGCCTTATAATTTCTAAATCATGCTTTGCCTTATGCTGTTCTACCAATCTGGAATGATCTATGTCACCTGCCCGTTTATTCCATGTCAAATTTAGACAATTTCAGATGTCACCTGTTTAATAAAAACTTTTGTAATCTAATTAAATATAATTACGTCTATCTCTGCATTTGACTTACACCTCTATTGAGTACTTTTAATTTATCTTGTATTGTAGGTACTGGTGAACTTTATTGTCTACTAAATGGTTATTACCTTCAAAGATAGATTGTGCATTAGATTTTTTGCACTCCTTACGGTAGTGGTTTTAACTACAGTATTTAGATAAATTGACTACTTTGAATTCATTGATTATGCAGTGTTTATTAAAAGATTCATTAATAAAAATTTAACCATTAGAGATTTGAATGTTTTACTTGATTTAGAAAATGGGTTTAAAAAGATTCAAGTTTAATGTTAGTATAATATTCTTTTATGCATGTTATTTTTTATTTCCTAACATGTGAGATGAAGGGATAGGGCTGCATTGCCAGTTTAGGGATTGCCAGTTTAGCTTCAATCTGTTATGGGTGTGATGCAGACTTAAGCCCTGCAGGAAAAAAAAAAAAATACCATTGCTTTTCAGGAGCTAATAGGAGAGACATTACAAGTTGAGATAAATAATTATAATATTTTTTCTTACTTCATAAATACCTTAGTATCATTCAAACTCTGTAGGCGTTTTATTGACATTCCCCACAAATTAGCCAAGAAGTAGTAAAACAAATAAAAATAACTGAATCAGTTGTCTTATGTAACATTGTTAGCAAATTGTGTAAGGGTAATAAAAACAGCATTTAAGATATAGTAAACTAATACTGTAGGCAGTGAAAACAATGCAACCAAAAGTTATTGAATTTTGGATGGAAAAATCAGAAAATTTGGATTGCTTCAGAAAACAAAGCAGAAAACCTGTAGCATTGGACTAAAATGGGGACTAGATGAAATTATGTTAAAAAGTTTTTTTCCTCTTGGATACTTATAGGGAAAATAGCTAACTTTCATTCAAAACCACCAAAAAAACCGAACAATAATATTAAGCACACAAAATCATCAAAGCTCTGCTCTCTTTATTCATGCCATGAACGTCTGTATCACGATTAAGCTCAATAATTCCCAGGTGCAAACTGCAAGTGTACTGGTGACAAGCATAATTCCTTCTATCTTTTGAATTTTAGTTGAATAAAATATGACCTGGAAATTCAGAAAAGTGAAAATAAAAATGGGAAGAAATCATTCAAAGGAAATAGTTACTCAAAACAATTACTCAAATGCTATCCCCAATTTCTTTTTATTTAAATCACAATTCAATTGGTTTTCAAGGAACCAAATTTTAAACTCATGTTTTCCTTCAGATTTCAGGTGTTATGGTTTACTTTACGTTATTTCATTGTACTTCAGATTATATTTAATCTTCTTTTCCCTTAGTCTTGTAATTGCAAGTGATCAATTCAAAAACATATCATGGTCTAGTAGAATAGTACTTAAATCTATGTTCTAATTCTATATAATTACCACCTAATAAATGTACCTTTAAGCACATTTTGAACACTCTCGAACCTCACTTCCTTCATCTGTTACATGGAGTTAAAACAGATGATCGTTAAAATCTGCTAGACTAGAGCTCTGATGTACTTTCTTTAAAACAATATATTACTTTTAGGAATTTTTCAACTGCAGTACACCACTAATCTATTCATGTCATGATAAACATATAAAATATTCTCCTAGCTTATAAAATTTGGGAAACACAGTAGAATCCATGATGATGCCAGAACATGTTTATTAAAAGCAGAAAATGCAAATCTTGGGCATTGAAAGTTTGGTGCATAGCCCCAGGCTCTGTAATGAGTCACCTTGTGACCACGGTCATGTATATTTAATTAATTTTGGACTAATTTTGCATGTTTCATTGTACTTAAAAGTAAAGCATGTTTGTGAAAAAGAAAAATCAGTGTCTTTGCTCATGTTACTATTAACAAAACCCCATTAAACATAATTAAGAGCAGTGTAAGGTATTGAAATTTTCTTTATGTAGCTTAATGCTTGGTCATTACCTTATATAGCAGATCTGTCTAAAAATAGAATTTACAAGGAGATTTTAAATAATTTTCTTCTGTATCTGTGTCCTCACAGTGTACTTGCCTCTTAAAGCACATCACTTAGCACCTGGGTTGTGATTACTACAGACCCATTTGTCTTCATCACTGGACTTGAGGGCAAAAGACTGTCTCTTTTCACATTTGTTTACTCTGTACTTGGAACTGTTCCCAGCATGTACCAACACAATCTACAAATATGTGTAAAGAATATTTTAAGGTAATTATATAATTATGCCATTGTGGAATCCACTGGATACCATGCTTAACTGCATAAAGAGCATCAGTCTTTCTGTAACTTGAGAACGCATATTGATGCACTCCTTGTGGTCTAGATCTTGTTTACCTCCCTGGAGCTCCATCTGTTAAATTTACTTACTCATTTCCCCAGGAGAAAGGAAGATAATGTGTGATTCATTACCCTCCATCACTTCACAGCACAGAACTAATCTCTCAATTACCCGTAATACAAATGGCGCTGTATGACTCCCGTTGTCATACTCTGTACTATTTATCTTGGAAGGATCTAACGGAGGACCAAGAGCTCTGCTGCCAGTACTGCTGGGTATATTTCCTTAAGTAGATGTAAGAAGCTGCCAGTCTTTCTTGTCAGCATGTGAATTATGTCATCTGTGATAATCTAGATTTATAGAGCCATGCATATCAGTTTTAAAATCCTGAAATTTATGTTCTGTGTATGTGTGTGAACCCCAAGTGTATTATAAGAAAATAATGCATGCACATCTATCCAACTGGCAGCCTTATATTTTAATGCACTTCTTTTTAAAAGAACTTCTCAAAGTGCTGTTACATTTTCTATTCTATCATTCAATCTTCTTTTATAAACTGGAATATTCAAATGAAAAGAAATAGCTCTGCTACTATTTGGCTATCTAGTGTTACAGCTTATATAGGAAAGGCAAGACAGTGCTTCTTTCCATTTATTTAACAGTTTTCAGAAAATGATTTGATATTCTTGGTAGAAATACATCCCTGGGGCCATTAAAATTTTAAAAATGGTCATAGTAGCTTTGTTCACAGTAGCTAAGAACTGGAAAGAAATCAAATGCCCATCAATAGACGTGAAATGAATTGTGTTGTATCCATGTAGTGGAATATTATATAACATTCAGATGACTTGATTAGCAATAGCCCAACAGCTTGGCTAAATCTAAAAAATATAATGTTTAGTTAAGGAAAGTCAGACAGAAAGTACATAGTGTGTATTTCCATTTATGTAAGGCTATGAGCAGATACAACTAATCTCTGGTACCAGCACTTAGATTAGTAGTTACCCCTTGAGGCAGATAGTTCTGAGCCGTCTGTGGAGTCTTCTGGAGTGTAGGAAGTGTCCTGTTTCCTCATCTGAATATTTTTTTCCATCAAACCATTCAGCAAAGACTTCTGTGCTAGAAAGTATGTAAATAGCACAACTGTAAACTGTGGTTTAGTTCATATGTCCATGGCTAATAACACGAACACACACATGCCTTTTTGCAACAGTTATTGTTTTTACTGATCTTCAAATTGTCTTTTATGAAGGTCTGTTCAAGTTGCTCCTATATCTTTTTTTACTTTAATTTTTGTGCTTAATTTTTTTTTATTTTTTAGTTCCTATGTCTTTCTTATACCAGCATGGTACTTTTGATTGCTTCCTTGCTGTTTGATATGATATTCTAGACACATCTTGAATGTTTCTTACCCCAAATCTGAAATCAACTGTTTCCCAAATAGCACACCCTTTAAGTAAGAGGTGACATTTTGTAATATCAATTTATAATCTTGGATTCCTTATTTCTTCTGGACTGATTATTGTTTCAAAATTATTTCATTTTTAAAAATGTATTTTAATACATAAATCTCAGCATTAATTCATACAATATTTTGACTTCAAACTCAATACTAAGGATTTGTATTTAACCTCTTATATTTTATTTACCTCTTCTCCTGTGACAAGAATCCTGTTGGTGAGCATTTGGATTTTTTCCATTTTTTGCTACTGTGGATGACATTCCCATTGCTTCTTTGATAACTGACACGAATCTTCACTGCCAGAGTATGCAGTCATTATAAAAGTCTGTCCTTTGTAAGCACTTGTAACAATGTATTCAATGCTCACCATTAGTCCTTATGCAGTGTACCTCTAGTTGTTTTTGTTATCTGAAGTTTTTTATTAAACACATTGTTCAGAAAGAATTCATTGACTTATTTTGTGCTGGTAACTACCTATATACATGATATTTGAAAGTAATTTGATTGAACATAAAATCCTTCAGTGACTCTTGTCTTTCTCTTTATAATTTATTTTATGAAGTAAGAACCAGTTATATAAAGCTCTGTGTTAGGCTTCATTATTTACCCCTTAAATATATATTCTCTTTAAACTTTTGCCCAAAAACATATCAAATATTTATTGTACACAGGGTCACAGTCATTGCATAAAATTTTATTTTTCCTCAAAATTTGAATATTACTTAACTCACAACATTTTCCCAATATTTGGTGATATCGCTCCATTCCTTTCTAGTATCAGCATTGCTCATGTAGTCTGATGCCAATCGTACCATTTGCCTCTCTGTGAGTGCTGTCTGCTTTTGTTGTTATCATTTTTCTCTATGAAGCTTTTGTAATTTTTCTAAGCCATTTCTGTTCTGAACATTGACTATTATGTATCTAGGTATTTTATATTTATCTTTCTGTAAATTGATTACCCCTTGAGTTTTAGTATTTCTATCTATTCCAGTGATAAATGCAGCAAATGTATATTGACCTTTCTGAATTGTTTGACCCCATAATTCCAGATTTCTACATAGCCCTTCTGTATTTATTTGAGCTTTTTTTTTTTAAATCCATCTACTTTTTTCCATGAGGCTCACATTTAAAATTTTCATGATTTCTGGATTTTTTTTTCATGGATATGGTATTCTATTTCACTTCTTAGGGTATATTAATCACAGTTTTTTTTAAAAAAACTTTTTAAAATTAATTCAGCTTCTGTCTTTTTAAGCTGTAGTTTATAAATTTGTAGGCTTTCCTACTTGTTATTATACAACATGTCAGCCATGAGAAACCGTACAGGAAATAGTCTCACAAGCCCACTTAATCGCAACCTTACTAAAGAAATGCCCAGAGGTAACCCTCTAAAATGCTGTATCCCTTCCTGCCACCTGAATCTGGTATTTACATTTCCAAATGCATATTTTTACACATTTAATACTCCTAAAGAAATATTTTAAGTTGTGATAAATTCTCCAAAAGCAAAAGTTTGGCTTGAATCTTTAATCATAGGTAATCCATGGAGCGCAAGCAGATTGTTCCTAAGACCCACAAGGGCTGGAGAATCTTCTTTATATTTAGCCTGGAAGATTTATGCAGTAGCTTGGAAAGATAGAATGTAGTCTATCTTTAGTATAGAGGCAGTTTAAAAACATATTTTTTTCTCACATGGCAAATTAACCACAATGGCTCAATGCTTTTATTTAGCCTGTTCCTATTTTATCTATGAAAAGAATAAATCTTAAAGATATTTCTCAACACTGAAGTAAATCATACGTTGCATGTTATGCAATTAAGTATAAAATTGCCTACATTGTCTGCAGATATTTTTAGAGACATAACTTTTAAAATTAAAAGACTTTAGTTTTTGAAGCAGTTTTAAGTTTATGGAAATATTGAGGAGAAAGTGCAGTGAGGCACATTTAACTCTCACGCCCATGGTTTTCTCTGTTATTAACATCTTGCATTAGTGTCGCACATTTGTTAACAGTTGATGAACCAATATTACTATTAAATAAAACCCACAGTTTATGTTAGATTGTGTGTTTCCAAGTTCTATGATTTAACAAATATATTCACCATTACAGTATCATACAGAGTAGTATCCTGATCTAAAAATCCTGTGCTCCACCTATTTGTACCTTCACTCCTCACTCTAAACCACTGGAAGCTATTTATCTTTTTACTGTCTATATAGTTTGACCTTTACAGAATGTCATATAGTTAGAATCATGCAGTGTGTAGCCATTTTATACTGGCTTTCTTTTTTTCTTTCTTTCTTTCTTTCTTTCTTTCTTTCTTTCTTTCTTTCTTTCTTTCTTTCCTTCCTTCCTTCCTTTTAAGATTTTATTTATTTATTTGACAGAGAGAAAGTACAAACAGGGGGAGCAGCAGAGGGAAAGTGAGAAGCAGGCTCCCTGCTGAGCAAGGAACCCCACGTGGGTCTAGATGCCAAGACCCCGGGATCATGACCTGAGCCGAAGGCAGATGCTTAACCAACTGAGCTCCCCCAGGCATCCCTATACTGGGTTCTTTCCTGTGGCAATATTCATTTAAGGGTTCTCCTTGAATGGCTTGAGAGCTTGTTTTTATTTATTGCTGAATAATGTTCCATTGTCTGAATGTACCAGTCTGTTTATACATTCACCTATTAAAGGACACGTTGGCGCTTCTTATCCTTGGTAATTAAAAATAAAGCTATTATAAACATTAGTATGCAGGCTTTTGTGTGGACCTGAATTTTCATTCAAGTAAATACTGAAGAGTGAGCTTGCTGGATCATAGTAAGACTATGTTTAGCTTTGTAAGAAACTTCTAAACTGTTTTCCAAAGTGGCTGTACCATGTTACCTTCCAACAAAACAAAACAAAACAAAACAAAACAAAAAAAACAAAAAAACAGGTTGCTCCACATCCTTGCCAGCATTTCATGTTGTCAGTTTTCTGGATTTTTCCTATTTTAATAACTGTGTAATGGTATCTCATTGTTTTGATTTGCAATTCCTTAATGCATATTGAGTATCTTTTCATATACTTATGTGCCATCTGTGTATCTATCTTTGTAAGGAAGATCTCCTCACATCTTTTGCTCATTTTTTAAAAAGATTTTATTTATTTATTTGACAGAGAGAGAGAGCACAAGCAGGGGGAGCAGCAGGCAGAGGGAGAGGGAGAAGCAGACTCTCTGCTTAGCAGGGAGCACCATGCAGGGCTGATCCCAGGACCCTGGGATCCAGACCTGAGCTGAAGGCAGATGCTTCACTGACTGAGTCATCCAGGCGCCCCTCTTTTGCTCACTTTTTAATTGGGTTATTGGTGAGGTGTAAGAGCTCTTTGTGTATTTCGGATAACGGTCCTTTATCAGAAATATCTTTTATAAATTACGTTCTCCTAATCTGGCTTGTCTTCTCATGTATGAGAGAGTCTTTCACATAGCATTATTTTTAAATGTGGATAAAATCCAACTTATCCATTATTTCTTTCATGGATCATGTCTTTGGTGTTGTATCTGAAAGGTTGTTGACAAACCCAAAGCCATATTATTTCTAGGAGTTTTATAGTTTTGCATTTCACATTTAGGTCTGTGATCCATTTTGAGCTAATTTTTTCTGAAGGCTATTAACTCTCTGTCTAGATTAATTTTTTTGGCATATATATGTACAATTGTTCCAGCACCATATGTTGAAAAGATGGTCTTTTCTCAATTGTATTGTTTTTGCTCCTTTATAAAAGGTTGGTTGACTAAATTTACATGCATTTATTTCTAGGCTCTGTGTTCTATTCCACTGATCTATTTGTTTATTCTTTTGCCAATGCCATACTATCTTGATTGCTGTAGCTTTATAGTAAGTCTTAAAATTGGACACTGTTGGTCCTCCAACGTGGTTCTTCTTAGATATTATGTTATCTATTCTGCATCTTTTGCCTCCCCATGAAACTTTAGAGTTAGCATGTGAATATCTACAAAATAACTTGCTGGGATTTTTTAATTGGTCTTATGCTAAATCTATAAATCAAGTTGTGAAAAAGCAACATCTTGAAAATATTGGTTCCTCTTATCCATAAATATGGAATATATTTCTCCATTTATTTTGTTCTTTTTCAAATTCTTTTAGAAGAATTTTTTTTTTCTCCTATTGATCTCATACATATTTTATTAGATCACCTAAATTTTCATGTTGTGGGTATCAGTGTTAATGGTATTTTGTTTTTAATTTCAAATTCCACTTGTTTATTTTGGGTACATAGGGAAGCAATTGATTTTTGTGTGCTGTAAGCTTGCTGTATCACTTATCAGTTCCTGAAGTTTTCAAATTAATTGTTTCAGTTTTTCGACAGTTAGTCATCTGTGAGCAAAGACAGTTTATTTCTTCCTTTCAATCTGTAACCTTTTACTTCCTTTTCTTGTTCTATTAAACTAATTAGAATTTCCAATACAGTTTAAGAGGAGTGGTGAAAAAGGATATGCCTTTGTCCTGATCTTAGCAGAAAGCTCATAGTTTCTCACCATTAGTAGGATTTTAACTGTAGATTTCTTGTAGGTGTTCTTTATCAGGTTTAGGAAGTTCTGTTATTACTGAAAGTTTTCATGATGAATATGTGTTTGATTTTGTCAAATGCTTTTTCTGCATTGATGTGAACATGTGATTTTTCTTCTTTCTCAATGTGATAGACTGAAATACTTAATTTTGAAATGCTAAACCAACCTTGGAGCTATGATAAATTCCACTTGGTCCTGGTGCATAATTCATTTTATACATTGTTAGATTCAAATGGCTAATATTTGCTGAGGCTCTTTGCATCTATATTTATGAAAGACTCTAGTCTGTAGTTCTCTTGTATTGTCTTTGTCTGGTTTTGATATTAATGTTAATACTGGCCTCATATAAAAAGCTTCTGCACAGCCAAGGAAACAGTCAAAAAAACTAAGAGGCAGCCCACAGAATGGGAGAAGATATTTGCAAATGACACTACAGATAAAAGACTTGTATCCAAGATCTACAAAGAACTTCCCAAACTCAATACACGTGAAACAAATAATCAAATCAATACATGGGCAGAAGCTATGAACAGACACTTTTCCAATGAAGACATAGAAATGGCTAACAGACACATGAAAAAATGTTCAAAATCATTAGCCATCAGGGAAATTCAAATCAAAACCACACTGAGATAACACCTTACACCAGTTAGAATGGCAAAAATGGACAAGGCTTGAAATAACAAATGTTGGAGAGGATGTGGAGAAAGGGGATCCCTCTTACACTGTTGGTGGGAATGCAAGTTGGTACAGCCACTCTGGAAAACAGTGTGGAGGTCCCTTAAAAAGTTAAAAATTGAGCTACCCTATGAACCAGCAATTGCACTACTGGGTATTTACCCCAAAGATACAGACGTAGTGAAAAGAAGGGCCATATGCACCCCAATGTTCATAGCAGTATTTTCCACAATAGCTAAATCATGGAAGGAGCCGAGATGCCCTTCAACAGATGACTGGAAAAAGAAGATGTGGTCCATATATACAATGGAATATTACTCAGCCATCAGAAAGAACGATTACACAACATTTGCAGCAATATGGACGGGACTGGAGGAGATTATGCTAAACGAAATTAGTCAAGCAGAGAAAGACAATTATCATATGGTTTCACTCATTTATGGAACATAAGAAATAGGAAGGTCGGTAGAGAAGGAAGGGAAGAATGAAGGGGGGGGTAAACAGTAGGGGGAATGAACCATGAGAGACTATGTACTCTGGGAAACAAACTGAGGGGTGGGGGATTGGGATAGGCCGGTGATGGGTATTAAGGAGGGCACATATTGCATGGTGCACTGGGTGTTATATGCAATGAATCATGGAACATTGCATCAAGAACTGAGGATGTACTGTATGGTGACTAATATAACAAAATAAATATTATTAAAAAAATAGTGGCCTCATAAGATGGGTTAGGAAATATGGAAAAGCATGCAGAGAACTAGTATAATATCTTGCTTAAATGTTTGGTGGAATTCACCGTGGAATCCATACGGGCCTGTTACTTTCAATTTGAGAAGGTTTTAATTATTATTTCAATTTCTTTATAGATATAGACCTAATTATATTATCTATTTCTTTTGACAGATTATTTTTTTCAAGGAATTGATCCATTTTATATAGGTTATCAATTTTGTGAGCATAGAGTTATTCATAATATTCCCTTACTATCGTCTTAGTCCATGGACTCTGTAGTAACAGCTCCTCTATCATTTCTGATAGTAGTAGATGGTAATCTTTCTCTTATCTTCTTAACCTGGCTAAAACTTATCAATTTTAATGATCTTTTCAATTAACCAGTTTTGTTTTTATTGATTTTCTCTATTGATTTTTTATTTTTAATTTCATTGACTTCTGCTCTATTTTTTTCTGTTTACTTTAAATTTAATTTGCTCTTTCTTTTCTAGTTTCATAAGATAGAAGCTTATATTATTGATTTTTATCTTTCTTCTTTTCTAATATGTGCTTTCAATTTTATAAATTTTTTCTGTAAGCTCTGCTTTTGCTGAATCCCACACTTCTGATTTGTTGTATTTAGTTTGTAATATTTTTAATATTACTTTATTTTTTTCTTTGACCCATGTGTTACTTAAAAGTGTATGTTTAATCTGTGTTTTGAGATTTTCCAGCTATCTTTCTGTTATTGATTGCTTGTTTAGTTCTATTGTATAGAGCAAACAATGTATGGTATCTAGTCTTTTACAATGTTAAGGTGTCTTTTATGACCCAGAATGTGGTGTTCTGGTGAATGTTTCCTGTGAGCTTGAGAAGAACTTGTATTTTGGTTGTTGGATGAAGTAGTCTAGAGATATTAATTATATCCAGTCCATTAATTGTGCTTTTGAGTTCAGTTATGTCCTTAGTGATTTTCTGCCTGCTGGATCTATGCATTTCTCATGAAGGGGTGTTGAAGTTTTTAATTACAGTAGTGGCTTAATTTATTTCTCCTTGCATTTCTATCAGTTTTTTCCTCATGTTTTTTGATACTCTGTTGTTAGGTGCATAGGCATTAAGGATTATTATGTGTTCTTGAGAATTGACCCCTTTATCATTATGTAATGCCTGTCTTTATCGCTGATAGTTTTTCTCTCTTTGATCAGTGTTCATCTGATATACCTTTTTCATCCCTTTCTTTTTAATCTATATGTATCTTTATACTTAAAATGAGTTTCTTATAAACAATATACAGTTAGGTCCTGTTTTTTGATCTACTTTGACAATCTTTGTATTTTAGTTGATGTATTGACATGTTTGATATTATATTGATTATTGTTACACTTGGATTAATACCCACCATATTTGTTGTTTCTATTCATTTATGTTGTTCTTTGTTTCTACTTTGCTTTCCACTCTTTTTTCTCGCTTTTGTGGTTTTAATTAAGCATTTATATGGTTTCAGTTTCACTCCATTCTTAGCATATTAGTTTTACTTCTTTTTAAAATGTATCAGTGGTTGTCTGGAGATCACAATAGAGATTCTCAACTAATCCAAGTTCACTTCAAATAACTCTACTCCATTTACAGGACGTGCAAGTAACTTAGAATAAATTATCTTCAATTCACGCATCACATTCCTTCTATTATTGGTGCTCTTCATTTCACTTATACATGATCTATACTCATCAAATACATTGTTGTTATTATTTAGAACAAAGTGTTACATTTTAGATCAATTAAGAATAAGAAAAGTGTTATTTTAACTTATTTCTTCTCTAGTTTCTGATCTGCATCATTTTTCTTCTCTCTTAAGATCTCAACATTTTCGTAAGACAGGCTTAATAGCAATAAATTCCCTCAATTTTTGTTTGCCTGAGAAAGCCTTTATTTATATTTCACTACTGAAGAATTTTTTTTTTCAGATAAAGAATTCTTGTTTTTTGTTTTTGTTGTTTTGTTTTTTGCCAGCTCTCTTCTTTCCACTCTCTTCTTGCTTACTTGGTTTTCTTAAAAGTTGGATACAATTTTTGTCTTTGCTTCCCTGAAAATAAGACATTTTTTCCCCTTTAGTTTCTTTCAAGATTTTCTTTTTCTTTTATTTCTATAGTTAAACTATGATATGCTATATATGTGTGTTTTTTGGGGGGCAGGAGGTTTGTTTGTTTGTTTTGTCAAGTACCTTGCTTGGTGTTCTCTGAGCTTCCTGGATCTGTGGTTTGGTGTCTGACATTAATCTGGGGGAAGTTCTCAGTCATTAGTGGGTATTTGAGTATTATTCCTGGCTCATACTCAAATCTCTGGACCTTATTCAATAGTTTAGCATTCCCGGTCTTTTATTTCTTAGCAGAGCACTGTTAAGGGTCACATTTTTGATAGGAGAGAATTATCTTTAGGAGAGTAAAATATGCTTAACATATTAAAACAATGGCAAATTACAGGGGGCCATGACTGAACAAAGAAAGGGTGTGAGATCCCCAATGAGCAAACAATGAGTGAACATATGATTGGTCTTCTCCCACTATTCTCAAAATGAGTGTTTCAAAGAATTTAATAAAGTTGTACGTTAAAAGTGAAAATTAATTCCTATAATACTTTGTTTCATAGCAATAAAAATTTGTCTTGTACAATTGGGTATTTTAGTAAATAATTGTTTAGTAGGATTCCCCTCCCCCAAAAAAAGACAAATATATTAAACTGTTACTTGGCCCGTATTTTCCTAGGTTTAAGGAAGAAACCAGAGACTTATGTTGTAGGAAGATTATTTGAAAAGCCATAGGAACACAGAATCAGAAATAATAAAATGAAAAATCTTTGAACGTAATTTAATGTTCTGAAGGGATCTATTATTTTTCTATTTTTTTGTTTTTTTTTAAAGAAAGATGGTTAAAATGTCAAGAGTAAAATCCATAAAAGAAAATAAATTTAAGATGAAAAGAATATCTGAAAGAAAGTTTGCAACTGCATAGCAACAAGATGATAGATAGGTAGATAGATGATAGATTCAAGTGTCTGGCTAAGACAAGCATCCATTCATAATGATTATCCATCTACAGGACTTCAGAATCTTTTACTTTAAGATCATATGTACAACTAAAATTTCATAATACTCTCTCTAGTTTTAAAGCCAAAATGTTAAAAATATAAATCAAATAATGAATATATTTTCCAACATTAAATTAAATCTCTATCATCAATATTCACTTTAATGACATATTATTTAAGCAAAAGGGTGAATTGGACAGCTATGTCCTATGATATAATGATATATTATAGACATGCAGTATTATAAAACTGTCACATTATAAGAATTCATTTATCTAGTGAAAAAGTTTTTCATCAATTCCATAAGAACTTATAAATGCATACATCTATTTATACATGTGTAAATGACTTAATGTATTTATATTATTTATATATTACACATATCATTACTTTCTAGATCAAATATATCTATAGATATTTTAGATATGTTAATATAAATATATTTATATAGCTTTTGAATGATTTCATGACAGATGATGTAAAAGTGATTTGAACTTCCTAGATTCACATAGTATTTTAGCCTTTTTCCCTGTCTCCTCTGAAACTGGATAGGTTTGTTGAGAAATTGTAGGCAAGAATTCTAAATGTATTAGGTAGTGTATGCTAGATTCTTTCTGAAGAGCTTTATAAACATTACTTATTTAATCCTGAAGCTATTCTGTCAGGCAGATATTATCTGCCCAATTACACAGGAGAGTACTTTACAAACTAAGTACCTTTCTCAAGTTCATCCATTTATACTACTTTTTAAAAGTAGCTGCTGTGAACCATGTCACGTGGTCACAGCAGCAGACATTGTGGATTGATGCGCCCTCTTCAGGCAAGGTGAAGGTGGCTGGCGTCTGATTTGGTTGAGGAAGTCAGAAGAATTGCTGATAAAGTTGCATTAACTTGAGGTCAAAGGATACTCAATCAGTGGAAGAAATAACCCTGAGTGAGAACAGAGCTTGGTATTTTTAGAAATTGAAGGAAGGCCAGCAGGGGAGGAATCCCCAACCAAGGAGAAAGATGCCACCATTGGGAATCAGATCAATCAGTCCTTGGAAGGAATTTTTTTGCATTTTCTTCTAAGTTCACAGGAAGCCCAGATGGCATTTAACCACAGGCATGGCAAGGCAAATGTATACTTTAACGTTATTTGTGGATAATGGGTGCTTGTGGTTAATGAATTGGGGATAAATTAAAAAAGAGTAGTTCTTGTGAAAGATGGTGGTGGCTTGAATTTCCAGGGAAGCTGGAGAAAGGTATAGTTGGGGCACAGTTAACAGGATGTGGTAATGAATTCAATGTAGAAGGTGAAAATTAAATAAAAAGGGAGAGAGAGAGACAGAATTTCTCAACTTCTTCACGTCAAATCTATGGCAGGAGCAACTGGTGGATGGAAGTGCCTGATTCCAAGTGGAGAAAACAGTAGAAAGAGTATTTAATTAAAATATTTTGATTTTCAGATTCTGTCAGTTAACTGTCATGTCTGAAGCCAAGAGGGCAGATACAGATGGGGAATTAAAAAAAAAAAAAAAGGATCATCAGCAAATAAAATCACGGAGCTGGACAAGGAATTTTGAGTCTACACTGCTAATTGCTGCAGATCCACAATTTAATTCTTGGCTTCCTAACTCCCAAACATATGTTCTTAACCATTGGGCAACGGAGCCAGGCAGGCAAACAATTTTATGAGATCTGAAAAATTCTCTTAATTACTACATCCACTCTAATGAGCTACCATATTATAAGCATCATATGATGTTTATTACATACATGTTTTTTAATCCTTTCTCTAACCACTTCTCTAAATGATTGTTGTTATTTTCATTTAACAGAGGAGAAAACTTGAAGTTTAGGAACTTAAAAACTAAGTCAAGGCATTGTTTTTATAACCTTTCTCTATGAGTTCCCTCTAGTGCTCTTGTGATGACCACCAGCTTAGAAAGAACAACATTCTTAGGAGAAAATGATTCCTTAGGCTTGTGGTGGCGACGATAGTAGGGAGGTGGGGTATGTGTTCTTTTCGTAATTATGTTAATAGTAAAATAAATTCCACTGAGGTATAATCAAGCTTGTTTTGGCAATAAATGTTAAAATATAGAGAGTCATGTGTGAAATGTTAAACAATATTTACTTAATTGTATGATTCTCCTGTTGGAATCAGCTATTCTGTCAAGATCTCATCTCATCTCATCTACTATTAATAATGTATGTCACAGGTGTGTGCATGACTGGTCCACTAATGCAGCCGTCTGTCTCTAAAATTAAAATGAAAGCTTTGCCAGCAATTCATATCTGCCATCAACAGAGCAGATCATGTGCCAGTCCCCTCAGTGCAAGGAAGTGTGCAGGCACTGCTTTTGTGTCAGAGCATTTGAGGCACTCAGTGCTAAATGATGAGAGTGTCGCCAGGAAAGAGCTCACTTATACAATAGCACAGTTGGAGCAGTTGCTTTCTTCTGAAGTATGATTACTTCCTTCACTGACCCAATGTCATCATTTGAGCAGACCCATTTCTTCCATGGACTCAGGTTGTAAATGTGTATCAATGTGTAGCCTAATAAAATTAGGTAAAAGCTATCACATTTGAAGTCAACCAACCGTAGTTGATGTGGCTTTAGATACAGGCGTATTGCCCCTAAAATAGGCGAAAGTGTTGGTAACAACTCAAGGTTACAGAAAGAATGATGAGAATAAAAATAGAAAAAGGAAAGACAAAGAAAAAACATTTTAAAAAGTCACTGCTACTTTGTAAAAAACTTAATATTCTAATGTTCCAGGGATTCTTCCATCCATTTTCCTAATACATAATTTGCAGAGTGGCTGAAGTAACTTTCCCCGTGAGTTTGTGCTGAGCTATTGTGTTTTGGTATCAAATTATGATATATTTTAAACAATGCTTAACGTTGTTTACTTCGAGGCACATTTTTAAAAGATTTTATTTATTTGTTTGAGAGAGAGAGAGATAGCAAGAGAGAGCATGAGCAGTAGGGAGAGGGGGCAAAGGGAGAGGGAGAAGCAGACTTCCTTCTGAGCAGGGAGCCCATGAGATCAGGACCTGAGCTGAAGGCAGACACTTAATAGAGCCACCCAGGTGCCCCTCATGGCACACTGTAAAGCATGGAGGAGCTGTGAAGGAGCAAGCATGGGTCAGACTGACGACCTCAGGCCCTGGCCCCACCAATTCACAGCTAGAATCTGGGCAGCGTCACTTAATCTCTCTGTGCCTACCCTACATTATCTACAAAGCGCAAACAGAAGTGCCTACCACAAAGCGTTTTTATATAGAGATTAAGTGAATTAATGTTTTTCAATTAATATCATTCAGTGCTATTTTAGTGTTTGTTTTGCCTTTACTGACATTTTCTAAATATATGTGTGTTTTTTTTAAGATTTTATTTATTTATTTGACAGAGATAGAAACAGCCAGCGAGAGAGGGAACACAAGCAGGGGGAGTGGGAGAAGAAGAAGCAGGCTCATAGTGGAGGAGCCTGATGTGGGGCTCGATCCCATAATGCCGGGGTCATGCCCTGAGCCGAAGGTAGACGCTTAACTGCTGTGCCACCCAGGCGCCCCTAAATATATGTGTTTTATATTTTTCCCAAACTTTTGTAGATACGCTTTTCTCATTTATTGTTCAGAGTTCTATGGTCTCAATTCCTATCTGGCTAACAGATATCATCATAATACGTCAGCTTATCTTTTCCATTTTCTTTTTTGTGTGTTTGATGAACACACATTACTATTTATTGTTACTATTGGGAACATTATTGTCACTACACACTGGGATCTATTCAGAGGTTTTCCCTCAATGGGATTTTTTTTTTTTTAAGATTTTTATTTATTTATTTGATAGAGACAGCCAGCGAGAGAGGGAACACAAGCAGGGGAGGTGGGAGAGGAAGAAGCAGGCTCTCAGCAGAGGAGCCTGATGTGGGACTCGATCCCAGAACGCCGGGATCACACCCTGAGCCGAAGGCAGACACTTAACCACTGTGCCACCCAGGCGCCCCATCAATGGGATGTTAACCTATCCCCAGTGATTCTGTGCATTCATGCCATCCCCTCTTCCTGGAATGCTCTATGTCCATTTACTTCCTTGGAGAGATATCACTCATTTATCAATGCCACTCCTTCTGTGGCATTGGTGGAGGCTTTGTGAGGTTCTACGCGATTATCTGACCAACTGAGTCATTTTGCTTCTTGTCCTTGCCCAGTAAATTGTTTGCATACTAAACATCAAGTGAACCATAGCTGTAGTCTGCCTTCTCAGAAACAGGGAGACGTTTGCTCAGGGCAGAGATTACATCTATGCACACCCAGCCATGGCAAAATTCCATGAGTATGGTAAACCATGTTATGTTTGTTTGTTGGAATGAAGGAATGATGTATAAATGAATGTCCCATAAATATCAGATAATCTTGAATACATGTGTCTCAATAATAGTAGTTTCTGCTTGTAGAAGCTTTATTATGTGGCAGCCCCAACTATTGTGCAGTAAAGAAATGAAGGCACTGAGCAGTTAAATTACTGCATAAATTCATGACCCAGGGATTGGTAGAGATGCACTTTGAAGCCAATCATTCTGGCTATTGAGTTTGTACTCTTCACTACTATACGTCTCTTAATATCAACATTATTAAGGAAATAGCTGTGTTTACTTTTTGTATTTATTACGTGCTAGACTGTATAAATGTTGCTTTGGGAATATGAGCTCTTTTTTTTAATGTTCACAACTTCCCTTCAGAAGAGGTATTGCTAGGCCCTTTTTATTCTTCAATTGTATCAGATTAGAAAATTAGGAATTGAGACCGATGGTTTTTACTTTGATATATAAAGAATTTAAAGGTCATAACTCCCTTTCTCACAGAAGAAAATGATGAAAAACAATAAGTCAACAACTCTTCTTGGATCCATTAGAAAACTGGTCATAGAGAAAAATGAAACCCCAAGACTGGAGAGACAGGCAAATGTAGGGTGTCACAGCTTATTGAGAGCATAAAACACCATTGGACCCAGAAAATGGTAGGAAATGGTAAACTGTAACTGACAAATATCTGGAAGTTCAGCGTGGGCTAGATTTAACTCCCCTTAAATAATCCTGGGGGTCCAGCCTTAAGGGGCCACTGAACATTCAGGTGTCTTATCTCTAATAGCTCCACCTGGTTCTCACCGTAATGATCACAGAAAAATAAATACCCATTTGCTTCCTGCAATAGCAAGGGAAAAATAAGTATTTTGAAATACACCAAGAGCATTTCTTTTCTAATTAACAAAGATACTTCCTCAAGAAAAACACTTTATAGAGCCTAATCAACCTGGGGAAAGATAAATACTAGCCTCCAGACTTCTCAAGCTTTCCTATCTCACCCGCCCGCAGGGAGGGAAGAAAAGCTGAGAAGCACTTGTGAAGGTCACAACCCAGGACTACGTGCTCACTAAAAGACTTATCCCTTATCAGATGATCATGGACTGTTTTCCTTTCTCTCACACCTTAGTACCATTAACAACAGCCTCCAGTAAAAGAGCAGTGGATTGCAGCTGAGACAATGCCAAGGAACAGATGCTATTTAAAAAGGAGTTTGTCTGGAAACTCAAAAATAACATGGGAGATAAAAACAAGAACACAAGAAGTTGCAACCTCAAACACTTAGAACTACAGCAAATAGTAAACACCACATAAACATAAAACCTCACGTGAAATTATTTTTTACCTTTATCTTGTGTTTAGTTTTGAACCAAAGATTTCAGGCATAGTAAAAGACAGAAAACAAAACACAGTTTGGAAAGATAGAGCAAATAAAAGAATGAGAATCAGATAAAGCAGAGATTTTGGAATTATCAGAGTGGGAGTTAAAATAACTGTAAAGAATCTAGTGGGAAAGGATGGACAACATACAATATCAGAAGCACAGAGTTAGAAACTATAACAAGGAATCAAAAATACATGCTAGAAATGAAAAACATTGTGACGGAAATGAAGAATGTCTGTGATGGGCTTGCTAGTGACTGAAAGAGCCAAGGAATAAATCAGTAAGCTTAAAGATATATCATTAGAAATTTTCAAACTGAAAAATGAAAGCAAAAAAAGACGGGAAAAAAAAAAAAACCAGTATCCCAGAACTCTGGGACAATTTCAGAAGATGTAACCTACATGTAATGGAAATACCAGAGGAAGAGACAAAGAGAGGAACAGAAGAAATACTGAAGTAAAAATAATTGGGAATTTTCCAAAGTTAATGACAAACATAAACCATACATTCAGGAAGTTCAGAGAACATCAAACAGAAT
The DNA here is from genome assembly GCF_023065955.2 of Ursus arctos. Lineage (NCBI taxonomy): Eukaryota > Metazoa > Chordata > Mammalia > Carnivora > Ursidae > Ursus > Ursus arctos. Next base: position 10,515,989 of record NW_026623078.1, read on the forward strand.
AAATACTAAAAACAAAAAACAAACAAACAAAAAAAACTATACCTAGGACCATCACTGCAAAAAACTGAAGAACGATAAAAATCATGAAAGAAACCAATGGGGAAAAGCCAAACCAAACCAAACCAAACAAACAAATAAACAAAAATAGGTTTTTCAGAAAAAAGGAAAATTGTATAGAATTATATAATCCAAGCTCAGAAGCTTGGATCTATATAAAGAAAAGAAGAATGCTAAAGAGAGAATAAATGTAGGTGGGATAAAATCATTTGTTTTCCTTACACTTAATTACCTAACAGATATCTATTCAAAATATTAATGGCAACAATGTATTTGGTGATAATAGCTTATGGACTAGTGAAATGAATGACAATGCTATAAGAGATGAAAGAGAGGAATTGGGAATATCTCTTATAAATTACCTGTATTACCCATGAAAACATGTAATGTATTTCAAGGTAGATTAGTTGTAAATGTATATTGCAACCATTACAGGAAACACTGAAATAATTGAAAAAATTAAATCAATATGCTGAGATAAGAAGAAATGAAATTGTATGAAATGCTTAATTGAAACTAAAGAAAGAAAAATAGGGGAAGGCAAAGCAGAAACAAAGAAAAAGGGCAACAAATAGAAAACAGTTCCGAATGTGGTAGATACGAATCCAACTATAAGAGTTATGGCTTTAAATGTGAATGAACTAAATACAGCAACTGAAAGGTAGAGCATCAAAGTGGGTAAAAATCAAGAAGACCCAAGATATTTTGACAAAGTCTTACAAAAATAACCATACTCTTACTATTTGATCCATCAATAATACTCCTATAACGGACCCAAATTAGTTGAAATCATACTTCCACACAAAAATATATAGATTAACATTTATAGCAGCTTTATTCATAATTACAAAAAACTATAAGCAACCAAAATAACTTTCAATACGAGAATGAGTAAACAAAATGTGGTACATTCATAAAATGGTATATTATTCAGTGATAAAAAGAAATGGACTATAAGGCCACAAAAATACTTGGAGGAGCTTTTAATGCATATTGCTGAGTGAAAATTCAGTCTGTAATGGGAACAGACTATAGGATTTCAACTGTATGACATTTTGTAAAAAACAAAACTATACAGACATTATAAAGATCTGTGATTTACAGGAGTTTGAGGAGAGGGAAGGAGCTATGAATAGGTGGAGCATGGGGTTTGCAGGGTAGTGGACTATTCTGTATGACATGGCAGTGGTGGGTATATGACATAATGCATTTGTCACAGTCCATAGACCCATAGAACACAAAGAGTGAACCATAATCTCGATATAAACTAAGGACATTAGTTAATAATGTATTGATATTGATTCATCAATTGTAATGAATGTGCCACACTAATACAAAGTTTAATAATAAGAAATGCTATGTATGATAAAGAGGGGCTTTATTGAATCTCTCTATACTTTCTCAACTTTTCTGTCAACCTAGAACTGCTATGCAAAATAAAGCCTTTTATCTCTTAATCCCCTTCTCTATTTTGCCCATCCCCCTACCCACCTACCCTCTAACAACCACCAGCTTGTTTTCTGTATTTAAGAGTTTGGTTGTATTTGTTTGTTCATTTGTTTTGTTTTTTAGATTCCACATGTAAGTGAAGTCATGTGGTATTTATTTTTCTCTATTTGACTTATTTCACTTAGCACAATACTTTCTAGGTCTATCCTTGTTGCCACAAATGATATACATATATCTATATCTATATCGATATAGATATATCGATATCGATATAGATATATCGATATAGATATATATATATACCATTATTTATACACACACACACACGTACCCCCTGCATGTTCTTTATCCATTCATCTACTGATGAACATTTGGGTTGCTTACATATCTGGCCTATTGTAAATAACACTGCAATAAACAGAGAGCTACATATATCTTTTTGAATTAGTGTTTTCATTTTCTCTGGGTAAGTACTCAGTAGTGGAACTACCACATCATATGGCATTTCTATTTTTAACTTGTTTGAGGAACGTTCAGATATAAAATAAATAAGTCAAGGAGATGAAAAATACAACATAGGGAATATAGTCAACAATATTGTCATAATGTATGGTGGCAGATGGTGACTATATTTAATCATGTTGAGAACTGAATAAGGTGTAGAATTGACAAATCAATATGTTAAAAACCTGAAACTAATATAACATTATATGTTAATTATGTGTCAATAAAAAATGCTGAAAAAAAAAAACCAAAATAAAGTCTACTAATTTAAAGATTGTTAAATTAACTTAAGTGTCTAGTATGTGGCAGAGCCAGGATTCCAGCGCAGTCCATCCTACTCAAATAACTTTACTTTTAAAAAGTCAACATGTCTGGAGCTTTCGGGTTGGCGAATGAGCAAAGGTTCTAGGAGAATAGTGTGCCTGGAGGACTTGGAAGCTCCTCACCCTTTCCCCTTACCCTGCCCCATGCATCTCTTCCATCTGGCTGTTCCTGAATTACATCCTTTTATGATAAACCAATGATCTAGAATCGGAAAAAAGATGGCGGATGAGTAGGGCACCCCTTTTTCAGCTGGCCCCTGAGTCGAGCTGGATATCTACCAGACCATCCTTAACCCCACAGAATCAGCCTGAGATGCAGGAAGACACATCTGGATCTCTACAAACGAACATCTCCAGCACTGAGTATTGAGGTACGAAGCATGGAGCCATGAATCCACACACAGATATTGGAAGATAAATGGAAGGGGGAGGGAGCCTCCATGCTCGGGCACCAGGAAGCGGTAGCCACCTGCCCTGGGGAGATGGCCGGACTTACAGACCGACACCTGCGAGAAAGCAGACTGAGACTGTGAGCCTGGGAACGTGCGTGAGACCAGACTGAAAACTGGAGCTTCGGAGCATACACTCGAGCTAGACTAAAACCGGGAGCTTGGGAGTGCTCACATGACCAGACTGAAAACTGGAGCTCCAGAGCACTCACTGGAACCAGACTAAAACCAGGACCTTGGGAGCGCACACACGACCAAACTAAAAACCTGCGCTCCAGAGCATGCTCCAACGACACTGAAACAGGAGTTCGGGAGTGTGTGTGGGAACTTGGGGGGGGGGGGGCGGCTGGTGGTATTAGAAGCACAAAGGACAGGGGCGCCTGGGTGGCACAGCGGTTAAGCATCTGCTTTCGGCTCAGGGCGTGATCCCGGAGTTGTGGGATCGAGCCCCACATCAGGCTCGTCTGCTGGGAGCCTGCTTCTTCCTCTCCCACTCCCCCTGCTTGTGTTCCCTCTCTCACTGGCTGTCTCTCTCTGTCTAATAGATAAATAAATCTTTAAAAAAAAAAAAAAAAAAGCACAAAGGACAGAGACGTGCCAGGCCAGGAAGTGAGGGCTGGGAGAGTGGCTGTGGGATGCACAACCTGAAACGCTGCAGGGTTTTTGGCAGCACTGACAGAAACAGAGTTAAAGTGGCCAAGAGAGCTCAGTGGAGAGTGGACTGCAATCTCTCTGTTCTGAGACAGAAGCTAGGATATGGCCACTGCTGCTCTGACTCTCAGAAGAGTCAAAGAAAACCACCAGGGAAAGCTGCCAGAGAAAAAAGCCCGGAAATACCAGCTCACATTGTGCCCATCCCCATCCCCCCTCACAGGGGACAGGGCCACTCTACCCAAACAGGGTTGCCTGAGTATCAGCGTGGCAGATCCCTCCCCCAGAAGGCAGGCTGAAAATTCAAGAAGCCCACATCCCTAAGGTCCCGATAAAACAAGTGCACACTGCCTGGGTCCTGGTCAATAATTTGGGCTCTAGGCATCCCCACAATCTCTCCTCATTAGAATGACAAGGAGGAGAAACCCTCAGCAAAAAAAGGACACAGAGACTGTGGCCTCTGCCACAGAAATGATGGATATGGATATAACCAAATGGTCAGAAATGGAGTTCAGAGTAACAATGGTCAAGATGATGTGTAGGATTGAAAAAAATATTAACAAAAATATTAACTAGAATATAGAATCTCTAAAGGCAGAAATGAGTGTGAAACTGGCAGAAATTAGAAATAATATGAATCAATTGCAGTCTAAACTAGACGCTCTGACGGCCAGGGTAAATGAGGCAGAAGAACAAATTAGTGAATTGGAGGATGGGATGGTAGAAGAGAAAGTTAAAGAATCTTGGCTCAAAAAAATCCAACTGCAAGAATGTAGAATACGGGAGATTACTGACTCAATGAAACGTTCCAATGTCAGAATCATCGGCAGCCCCAAGGGGGTGGAGAAAGAGAGAGGTCTAGAAGACATATTTGAACAAATTGTAGCTGACAACTTCCCTAATCTGGCAAAGGAAACAAGCATTCATGGCCAAGAGGCAGAAAGGACACTTCTCAAGATAAATCTCAGCAAACTTCCACCATGTCACATCATAGTGCAATTTGCAAATATTAGATCCAAGGATACAGTATTGAAAGCGGCCAGGGCAAGGAGATTCCTTATGTACAGAGGTAAAAATATCAGAATAATGTGAGACCTGTCTACACAGACCTAGCAAGATAGTAAGGGTTGGCAGGGTATTGTCAAAGCTCTATCCAAGAAGAATATGCAGCCAAAGATCCTTTATCCAGCAAGGCTGTCATTCAGAATTGATGGAGAGGTAAGGACCTTCCAGGATGGGCAGAAATTGACTGAATTCATAATCACCAAACCACCCCCAAAGGAGATACTAAAAGGGTTTCTATAAAAGCAAAAAGGCCCCAAGAGTGATACAGAACAGAAATTTACAATCTATAGAAACAAAGACTTCACAGGCAACATGACATCATTAAAATCATATCTCTCAATAATCACTCTCAATGTGAATGGCATAAATGTTCCCATAAATGCCACAGAGTTGCAGATTGGATAATAAGGCATGACCCATCCATTTGCTGTCTACAAGAGACTCATCTTGAACCTAAAGATACATCCAGACTGAAAGTGAAGGGATGGAAAACCATTTTTCATGCCAGTGGACCTCAAAAGAAAGCTGGGGTAGCAATTCTCATATCAGACAGATTAGGTTTTAAACTAAAGACTGTAGTTAGAGATAAAGAAGGACACTATATTGTTCTTAAAGGATGTAGCCAACAAGTGGGTATGACAATTACAAATATCTATGCCCCCAACAGGGTAGCAGCTAGATACATAAGCCAACTCTTAACCAGAATAAAGAGACATATAGATAATAATATGTTAATAGTAATGGACCTCAGCACTCCGCTCTCAGCAATAGACAGATCACCTAAGCAGAAAATCAACAAAGAAACAAGAGCTTTGAATGACATACTGGACCAGATGGACCTCATAGATATATACAGAACACTACACCCCAGAACAAAAGAATTCTCATTCTTTTCGAATGCACATGGAACTATCTCCAGACTAGACCACATACTGGGTCACAAAACAGGTCTCAACCGATACCAAAAGACTGAGATTATTCCCTGCATATTCTCAGACCACAATGCTTTGAAGCTGGAACTCAATCACAAGGAAAAATTTGGAAGAAACTCAAACACTTGGACCCTAAGAACCATCCTGCTCAAGAAGGATTGGGTAAACCAGGTAATTAAGAAGGAGATTAAACAATTTTTGGAAATCAATGAAAATGAAAACACATTGGTCCAAAACCTATGGGATACTGCAAAGGCAGTCCTAAGGGGAAAATACATAACCATCCAAGCCTCACTCAAAAGAATAGAAAAATCTAAAATGCAGTTTTTATAGCCTCACCTCAAGAAGCTGGAGCTGGAACAGAAGAACAGGCCTAACCCACGCACGAGAAAGCAGTCGATCAAGATTAGAGCAGAGATCAATGAAGTAGAAACCAGAAACACAGTAGAGCACATCAACAGAACTAGAAGCTTGTTCTTTGAAAGAATAAATAAGAGCGATAAGCCACTGGCCAGACTTATTCAAAAGAGTAGAGAAAGGAACCAAATTAATAAAATTATGAATGAAAGGGGAGAGGTCACAGTCAACATCAATGAAATAGGAAGGATCATTAGAAACTTTTATCAACAGCTTTATGCCAATAAATTAAACAACCTGGAAGAAATGGATGCCTTCCTGGGAACCTATAAACTACCAAGACTGAAACAGGAAGAAAGTGATTATTTAAACAGACTGATTAATTATGAAGAGATTGAAGCAGTGACCAAAAACCTCCCCCAAAACAAGAGTCCAGGGCCTGACAGATTCCCCAGGAATTCTACCAAACATTCAAAGAAGAAATAATACCTATTCTCCTGAAGCTGTTTCAAACAATAGAAACAGAAGGAAAACTACCAAACTCATTCTATGAGGCCAGTATTACCTTGATCCCCAGACCAGGCAAAGACCCCAATCAAAAAGGAGAATTACAGACCAATATCCCTGATGAATATGGATGCCAAAATTCTCAACAAGATCCTAGCTAATAGGATACAACAGTACATTAAAAGGATTATCCATCATAAGCAAGTGGGATTCCTCCCTGTGATGCAAGGGTGGTTCAACATTAGCAAATCGATCAGTGTGATAGACCACATTAACAAGAAAAGAGTCAAGAACCATATGATGCTCTCAATTGATGCAGAAAGAGCATTTGACAAAATACAGCATCCTTTCCTGATTAGAACCCTTCAGAGTGTAGGGATAGAGGGTACATTCCTCAATCTCATAAAAACCATCTATGAAAAGCCTACAGCGAATATCATTCTCAACAGGGAAAAGCTGAAAGCCTTTCTCTTAAGATCAGGAACATGACAAGGATGCCCACTCTCGCCATTATTATTCAACATGGTACTAGAAGTCCTTGCCACAGCAATCAGACAACAAAAAGGGATAAAAGGTATCCAAATTGGCAAAGAAGAAGTCAAACTGTCTCTCTTCGCAGATGACATGATACTCTTATGGAAAACCCAAACACTCCACCCCCAAATTGCTAAAACTTATAGAGCAATTCAGTAATGTGGTGGGATACAAAATCAATGCTTATAAATCAGTTGCATTTCTATACACGAACAATGAGCCTGAAGAAAGAGAAATCAGGGAATCAATTCCATTTACAATAGCACCAAAAATCATACATTATCTCGGAATTAACTTAACCAGAGAGGTAAAGGATCTATATTCTAGAAACTACAGATCACTCTTGAAAGACCTTGAAGAACACACAAAAAGATGAAAAAACTATTCCATACTCATGGGTGGGAAGAATAAACACAGTTGAAATGTCTATGCTACCCAAAGCAATCTACACTTTCAATGCCATCCCGATCAAAATACCAATGACATTTTTAAAGAACTGTAACAAACAGCCCTTAAATTTGTGTGGAAGCAGAAAAGGCCCCAAATCACCAAGGAATTGTTGAAAAGGAAAAACAAAGCTGGGGGCATCACATTGCCAGATTTCAAGCTTTACTACGAAGCTGTGGTCACCAAGATAGCGTGGTACTGGCACAAAAACAGACACATAGACCAATGGAACAGAATAGAGAACCCAGAAATGGACCCTCGGCTCTTTGGGCAACTAATCTTTGACAAAGCAAGAAAAAACATCCAGTGGAAAAAAGGACAGTCTCTTCAATAAATGGTGCTGGGAAAATTGGACAGCTATATGCAAAAGAATGAAACTGGACCACTCTCTCACACCATACACAAAGATAAACTCCAAATTGATGAAAGACCTCAATGTGACACAGGAATCCATCAAAATCCTAGAGGAGAACTTAGGCTGCAACCTCTTTGACATTGGCCACAGCAACTTTTTTCATGATACATCTCCAAAGGCAAGAGAAACAAAAGAAAAAATGAACTTGTGGGACTTTATCAAGATAAAAAGCTTCTGCACAGCCAAGGAAACAGTCAAAAAAACTAAGAGGCAGGCCACTGAGAAGATACTTGCAAATAACACTACAGATAAAAGACTAGTATCCAAGATCTACAAAGAAGTTCTCAAACTCAATACATGGGAAACAAATAATCAAATCAAAAAATGGGCAGAAGATATGAACAGACACTTTTCCAATGAAGACATAGAAATGGCTAACAGACACATGAAAAAATGTTCAAAATTGTTAGCCATCATGGAAATTCCAATCAAAACCACCTTGCAATACCACCTTACACCAGTTAGAATGGCAAAAATTGACAAGGCAGGAAACAACGAATATTGGAGAGGATGTGGAGAAAGGGGATCCCTCTTACACTATTGGTGGGAATGCAAGTTGGTACAGCCACTTAGGAAAATAATGTGGAGGTACCTTAAAAATTTAAAAATTGAACTACCCTATGAACCAGCAATTGCACTACTGGATATTTATTGCAAATATACAGACGTAGTGAAGGGAAGGGCCATATGCAGCCCAATGTTCATAGAAGCATTGTCCACAATAGCTAAATTGTGGAAGGAGCCGAGATGCCCTTCAACAGATGACTGGATTAAGAAGATGTGGTCCGGGGCGCCTGGGTGGCACAGCGCTTAAGCGTCTGCCTTCGGCTCAGGGCATGATCCCGGCGTTGTGGGATTGAGCCCCACATCAGGCTCCTCCGCTAGGAGCCTGCTTCTTCCTCTCCCACTCCCCCTGCTTGTGTTCCCTCTCTCGCTGGCTGTCTCTATCTCTGTCGAATAAATAAATAAAATCTTTAAAAAAAAAAGAAGAAGATGTGATCCATATATACAACAGAATATAACTCAGGCATCAAAAAGAACAATTTCACAACATTTGCAGCAACATGGACGGGACTGGAGGAAATAATACTAGATGAAATAAGTCAAGCAGAGAAAGACAATTATCATATGGTTTCACTCATTTATGCAACATAAGAAATAGGAAGATCAGTAGAAGAAAGGGAGGAATGACGGGGGGGGGGTTACAGAAGGGGGAATGAACCATGAGAGACTATGGACTCTGGGAAACAAACTGAGGGCTTCAGAGGGGAGGGGGGTGGGGGAATGGGATAGGCCGGTGATGGGTATTAAGGAGGGCAGGAGTTGCATGGTGCACTGGGTGTTATTCGCAAGTAATGAATATGGAACATTACATCAAAAACTAGGGATTTATGTATGGTGACTAACATAACATAATAAAAAATTATTATAAAAATAAATAAATAAATAAAAAGAACACTTTTAGTAAAGGAAGGAATACTTTTACAAAAAATAAAATGAAAATATATAAAATAAAAGACACAGGTTACAAAGACAATTACATTGAATACATTGCATTGTACTGAATATATTGTATATTGAAATACAGTTATGAAAATATCCTAAAAAATAAATTTATGGTATAATAATAATAATAAAAAGGAAACTTTTGTTTTTGAGATGGCATTGCATAGTGGTTAAGAGGATGTATAGTGGAGTCTGCCTGCCTGGGTTCAAATTTTGCATCTTTATTTACTAACTTCCAGAACATGGGCAAGTTGCTTACCTTCTCTTTGTCTCGATTCTCTTCTGAAAAATCTCAGTCATGTGAAGATTAAATCCGCTAATGCATAAAAAGTACTTAGAACACTGCTTGACCCAAAGAATATATCATTTAAACACTTAATACTTTTCCAAAAAGTAACCTTTTATAGAATCCAACCTTTTACAGCACGCAAAAGAAGAGCTGCTCTGTTGAAGGGGAGAGGGTGGCAGAAGTGACATTGCTGGCCGGTCACACCCCACCCTGATCCGTTCCTTCTTCCCCCAGTTGAGGCAGCCTGGAAACACTTGGAAAATCTGAAAATAGTTTGAAATCCACTGATCTGAGCCAGTCACCCCTTTTTGCAAATGAGAAAATTGCGTTAGGCATGTTAACTCATTTAATCCTCACAAAAGTTTCCATGTTTTTGAGGTTCAGTAACTTGCCCAAGGTCAGACTACTAGTAAACTGCAGAGATGGAATTTGAAGCCACATAAGAAAGCTAGTTGAAGAATATGGATATTTTTACATCTTGGCTCTCACATCCACCAACTGCAAAGACTGTGGGCACCTTCCCCAAAGAGGACTTTGTCAGCCATAGATGAGATACCTGATTTTGGAGTCATCTCTTAACTTCGTTTAATCTCAGCTAAGTTAGAACATAGTAAATTAGAATATAGTAAATTTTTAATCAATATTAGCTATTTTTTCTTCCCTAAGATTTTCACAGTCACCTTCTACTGTGTTTTTTTTTTTTTAATGATAGTCTTAGCAACTATTATGTCAACATACTACCTTAAAATTTTCTTCATTAAATTTGTGCCACTTTTGGAAAATGTGTTTGGGGGAACAACCAATATCTTTGCTTTGGTTTTTTTGTTGGCAAAGCCTGAAACATTTGTCTTCTGCTCATAAAAGTACTTGGTGCTGGCGAGTAAGGGCGTGGGAGTTATATTATCTGTTTAATTTGAGGGATCTGTCTATTGGATTGCAGGTTTTTTTATATTTTAATAAAATTAATCTTCATGTACATAATGAACTAAATGTTCCTTTCACATTATTATTATTATTGTGTCTTTAAAGGAGATCAGACATCTGGTTGCTTCCTTTGATTTGATGATGTTAGATATTTGGCTGTGTGGGCCACTGTGTTGTAGGAGTTGAGTTTGCTCCTGCTGGAAGGCAAACAAGGTTTTGGGGACTTGGGTTGGGCTCTGTCCAGTATAAAGTGTCTTCTGTTAAAATTGAATGCATTAAATTTGTCTGCTGCATTCAATTACTTCAGTCATTGAAAAGGACAGCATTCCAGTTAAAAAAAAAAAAGTCAACATGTCTTCTGGAATGATACTAAACCACCTACTAAGGCTGATGACTGCTTGGTTATTAGCATACAAGGAGAATACTAACAAGATACTTATAAAGAGTGTTATTTAAAAATATTGTTCTTAATATATGACTGACTAACAAAGTAATTTTGAGCAGCATTTACCTTTGTTTTACCATAATTTTTGAATTGGATATGTTGCCCTCAGAGAACAAGAAGAGACCATTAGCCTTTCAGAATCTGTGATTCCATAATTAAAAGTATTTGTGCATGAAGGCCTTAAAATTAGGTGTTTCTGATAAACTCCTAGCATGTGACTTATAATCACACCATCTCTTTTGTCTTCATTAACTGAGAACAGATTTTTTCCAAGAGTTTAACCAGTGTTTGTGTTAGCATATCCCACTGGGCCATGATTACAAGCAGATTAAAAATAACATACTATGGAAGGCAGAAATACTATTTTTGTCTTTGCAGTATCTCTAAAATGTAAAACACTCCCTGCTGCAAAATAGGTACTCAAGTTATTGAATGAGTTTGATTTTAGAGTATCTTTCATTTTAATGTAGAAAAATTACTTGACTTGTTCACAAAGGAATGACATTTTACTCATGAATTTGAGACTTAACCTAATTCAAACCTTCAAATGAGGGACAATCCTGGATGAAAGTAAAGAGGTTTAAGTTATTTGAGTTTTTATTGCTGGGGCTGTTTGTTGTTGTCTTCCTTTGTTTCTGGCTGATTTACAGTTGGGCCAACTCAGTGCAATGTCGCCTACATAAGAGGTGTAGGCCCAGGCTTCCTTGGAGAGATTGGTCTCTCTCTCCCTTTCTTTCACTTTGGGATTTAGAGCCAAGTACTCTATGTGGCACACTGAGAAGTAATCAATACTATAAAAATAGGCAGCTAATGTGTTGGAGTTCAAACAAGGAATAAATAAGAGTTAGAGGTACAGTCCCTAATACATTTTTTCCCTCTGTTTCTTAAGTGGGCCTTTTTTCTCTCCACCTGTACAAGCACACTTTAAGCTTAATGAATATTTGTTACTTTCATTTCTATGCAAAATATTGGGCCAATCTGACATATTATTTATTTGACAAACAATTATATTAATTTGTTCAATACTGTTTATTAGAGTTAACTACTGTTTGCTACTCCTTTGAATACTGAATGTCAATAGATGTAGAAAATGAAATTAGGTGAATATTGATATGAGAAACAAGACTCACAGTTGAGAATAGATTCTGATTGGAGGAAGGGAAGAAATTAAACACTTGGAAAGAAAACGTGATAGTAAAGCAACTTAATCATTTAATTCTGTTGCCCAGATGACTGGAATTTAACGTATTACCAGAAAACTAATATTAGTAGTAGTGGTACCAATTTGGAGATGACAATTATCATTTTTGCCTAGTAAAGGTAATTGATATTGAGAGTCTGAATAACCCTCCGTACATGATAAGATCGTTGTCCTTATAGAATAATAAAAGGCGAAATGTAAATAAAGTGATCTTTTCATTCACTCTTAGCTATGCTAGAAAATAGTCAAATAACTGACTGTTTTCCCCTAAAATAATGTTTGCATGGCTGCCTATTTCTGTATTCTCAAATTAAATGTACTATCCCAAATATTGTGCTTTTCAACCTTGCTTTTTCCAAGCCACTCTTTCAGTCTGAATGACCATAAAAATGGCATAATCACTATTTGTACAGTAGCAATTTTGTCACTACCTGCAGAATGACAATAAATATATAACTTGTTTTTATTCCAAAGAATAAATAGGCAGCTATAAAAGGCAGGGTTTTTTTTCCTCTGCTCATTTCAGTTCTGCATCAAGTAGTTTAAAAGCTTTCAGAATCATACCATGTACCCTTTTAACATCACAGACTGCCACCTACTGGAAGATAAGGTAAATATCTAAAGACACCTGTGGAAACAGTATTTATGTTGTTGAACACACACACAAATTCAAGAAAAGAAAACATCGATATGCTTTATGCAAACAATAATTGGCCTGCTTATTTCTAGATTATATTTTAAAGACAAACTTTTCATAGCTAACCAGAAACTAATTATAGTCTATGCATTACAAAAAATAGTTCTTTACCTGCAAATCAATAGATAGAAAAAAAATGTTTTGCTAGGGTAGAGAAATCAGAAATATATTTAGAAAGAGGTGTTTGGCTCTAAAAATGCGTTTACATCCATTGATTTAATCTGCCAATGGCTCAATTACATCATATTCTAGGTTGCCTTAAATCTATTACCTACATTCCCCAAGCAAAATTGAAGCCAAATCAGTTGGAAGAGAAGCCTAGGAAACCACATGATTATTAACAGAGAGGAACAACTGTCCAAATAAATTAAAAGTAACTTTGAAAAAAAAAGATCACTCATGGTAATGTTTATTTAACCGTATCTTACTTGTCTTAGCTATATGTACCTCAACCTTCTAATAATTAATTATACCAAAAGGATTCTTATATTGCTTGTTATTGATGTAAAAACAAATGTATTTTTTCTCATTTATCATTATTGATATGCTCTTAGAAAACCGGAAATGAAGGTTGAGATATTATTAACCCAGGGCCTTGCACAAATGGGGACTTTCTGTACAAGTTAAACATAAAACAAGTATGAGGCACTGTATGTATTTCACTATCCTTATTTCCTTCTATTTTTGAATAAAATTGAATAAAAACTGGTAAAACTAGTAAGATCCACAGGGGCAACAGGAAGACCACATTTAAGTTCAACTAATGTATCAACTAGTCTTTGAAATCTGAACCTATCCATCTGGGATAGCCTGAAGGAGTGACTCAAAAGGCAGCCCCCAGGGAGTGCAGGAAATGCACCGAAGGAGATGAACCCTGCATTGAGCTTCCTTTCATTGGTAGAAATGGAAAATCAAGGCTTGCTTGTATGAGATCAATGCCAATCTCACGCAAAGAAAAGCTTGGTATGATTCAGTTCTACGCAATGCCTTGTCTTGGGTAATGAAATTAGAGTCTAAATTTAACAAACAAACAAACACCCATGGTGAAAACCTGTTCACAAGGTAGAACAGAATTTTTACAGTAATGCCTGGAAATGTATTTCTACAGGACTCAACACTTCTTGAGGATAGAGACCTTATGTTTACATCTTTATACCTATAATGTCTAGCTCAGCGTCTAGTGCAGAGTAAGTACTTAGTAAATGTTAATTAAATAAATGAGCACTTTTGACTCAGAAGGCTTTTTGGTGAAAGCATCCTCTTATTTTTATTAAATAAATGAGCACTTTTGACTCAGAAGGCTTTTTGGTGAAAGCATCCTCTTATTTTTATTAAATAAATGACCACTTTTGACTCAGAAGGCTTTTTGGTGAAAGCATCCTCTTATTTTTATTAAATAAATGACCACTTTTGACTCACAAGGGGTTTTGGTGAAAGTATCCTCCTATGCTATAAACTGGGAATGATTACCTACTCCTAATAAATAACTGAACAAAACAAATAACATACTTTTATTTCAGACAAAAGTCTGGAAAAGCTGGGAAAGACATCCTCATTTGTCCTTGTCTAATTTTCTGACTGTATGTGAAAACAAAAGTAGGATTACCATAAAGATTTTCTCTACCTGGAGGCTGTTTAAGATTGTCTAGCTGGTCATGGACATCATGACAGAGTGCTCTTCATAACCACATGGTGGAGCAGTGAGGGGTTTTGAGAATTATCAGTGAGCCTTGTCCACTCCCACGGACCTGTCAGAGTTCCTTGAACACATTCAACTTGTCTACTTCTGGATTTCTGCAAATGGGTTTCCCTTTGCCTGAAGTGATCTTATTCTGAATTTTCTTAAATTCATTTTTCTTCTGAAACCCACTCTCTCTACTTCTTTTCAAATGTATTTAGAGACATTAGTATCAGCAATGTGTATTATATTTTCTTTTTGTGGGATCATTAAAAATATTTGAAAGGTACTAATGAGAATCGAAACTACCCATGTATTTTTGCATTATCTTAAGTTCAGGCAAAACTCTTCAGTTTGGTCGTTTCATTTAGAAACATAATAGAATTCAAGTTAGTTTCTCAATGTATACATGATGAATTTGTATTTTGGCCTAGTCCCCATTACTGGAATAAAAAATAATACTGTTTTTAAACACTTCGCAATCTACAGCTGGATAGTTTGCAATTTTTCTCTGTATTTATGGGTGTGTTTAAAGATTTATTATTTATTTGAGAGAGAGCGAGAGAACACAAGTTGGGGGAGCAGCACAGGGAGAGGGTGAGAATCTCAAGCTGACTCCAGGCTGAGTACAGAGTCTGATGTGGGGCTAAATCCCAGGACCCTGAGATCATGACCTGAGCCACAAAAATAAAGAGTTGGACACTTTACACACACGGGCACCCCTGTGTGTGTCTTTTTAAAATAAAGTTAAAAACTATTGGAGCGTCATTTTATGGTAAGGTTGAAACATATAAAATTGCCATTTTTGTGGGCCCTAAAATTCTTGATATCAACAATTTCATATGGTTTAACTTAATACTTCTAAACAAAATTGACTCTTAATTTTCATTTAAAGATACATTTATAGTCTCAACTTAAAAAAATCTTTTTGTTAAATGACAGTGTATTGATAATTTTCATGTGATAGTGAGCCGATTCTCTTAACTAAATATCATGTTTTCTGGCCTCTCCTAGATCTGGTATTTATTAGTTTGTGACTATGATAATTTGTAACAAACATAATCACTAAGAGAGGACATAAATTTATTCATATGTATGCATGTTGTCATTTACACAGTTATATGAGAGGTTCTAAGTAAAAACAAGTATTTATATTTGCTTTGCCTTTTAAAAAGAAAAAAAAAATCTCCTTTTTTTTCTGATATTCTAATCTTCAATCTATACAGTCTCTCCAGACTAAAGTTTAAGACATGCTTTGTCATAAAATATGTTACTTTAATCTCTGGTATTTTCTGTTTTCATATTTGCAATTAATCTCACTATATTATATCCTCTTCTAAAGGACTATTAACATCTTAATGTCTCTGAACAAAATATTTTCCAATATATCATAACTTATGATTTCATTACAAACATTTATAATAAGAAAAAGACAAGGCAGAGCTCATTATCCCTGATGAAATACAAGAATGAAGGTAGAGAAACTTATTAAAATGCTCAACATGGATGGGAGTATGATGTCCACATATCCAAACAGGGCTCACAGGCTCTGCGCATGTGAGCATAATGGAGCCTGGCATTGTGGAGTTGGAAAAGGACTGACATGTTATCTCGTCTAATCAATCTTTCTCAGAGCTGAAGCAAGTGAATTCCAGAGAAGTCAAACCATCTTTCTGGAGCTCTTGGACACATCCTTCATTATAATAGCTCTGTATTATTAAGTCAAAATTCTTTTTTAGGGAAAACTGGGATTTTATTCCTAGGAAACAAAATGGAACTAAAACCAAAAAGCAAAGAAACACAACAAACAAAATTTTGTCACTGAAAATTTTCCTGCCTTGCTGTTTAATCAACACTAATTTCTGATGGATTTATGTCAGTCAGCCCAGACTGCACTCAGTTAAAGCTGACCAGGCTTAACTTCCCAGTGAGTGAAGATCTTTCCAACCTACAATAATAGCAAGTGGGAAAGGTAGACAGGAATGCCATCAACATTGATTAAATAGATTACATGACATTAATTAGAAAATAGTTTATGAATCAACTACTAAATGGATAACCTTTGTGTCATTACTATGATTTGTAAGTCAAAGTCCTTACCTCCGGTTATGAAAAAATCTTTTAAGGCTAGAATAGTAAAGTGAAATATTTCTATAAGAACCATCAATGTGTCATGAATATTACAATGATTGAAAGCAATTAACAATGGATTTGTTTTACAAAAATGTTTTAAAGGATTGCAAAGTACAAACAAAATAAAGCCAAGCAAATTATTAACAGGGCTACCTATGCTGCATTGCATTTGTAAACGAAGAAATGTAAATAGCAAACAATAGTAAACTAGATCAGACCTAGAAATAATTTCTTTTACTGTATTTATCTGTATTTGCATAAAAATGACTCTAATCATTTTTTACTATATTTGTGACTTTTGTGTGATCCACCATATCCAGTTAACATAGTGAGGTTGTCAGATAATGAAAACCAAGGCAATGTTCCTATTGATTTTTGAAATAAAAAAGTGATGACTAATATAAGAGATGCACATTTTTTTAATCAGATTATGTTCTAAGCTTAATAGAGTTGAACCCTGGGCCTTCACATCATCACAGTAAAGATGAATATGGATGCTTCTCAGGCTAGCAAATTCAGGAAGGCAACACCTATCAGTAGAAAGGAGAGATCGGGTTGGCTAGTCTTAGTACCCTGAGAAGATGCTAACTCAGCCCTGCAGCACGTTTTTCTTCTTTCTGACAGAATACCATGGTCTCCAGTGACGATCTTCCAAAAGACCGCTAGGTCAAGCATTTTGCTTTCTGTTCGAGAAGGTTTAGGTTTAGAGTTTACTGTTTGTTAATCTATTGGTTGATTGTATTATACTCAGATTATTATGATTTTTCTGTGAATCTTGATATGTGACCATTTTTGAAAACCAAAAAACTCAGTGTTCCAGTTAAACATGGCTTTGTTAAAAAAAAAAAAAGTACACATAGGCTAGTGGTTTAAAACAACCGACAATGTTTGCCTCATGCTGTATTAGCTGGGACGTTTTGAAGGCTGGCCCCTGTGCGCATATAAAGGCTCACTCACTCATTAGTCTGATACATCACTGTGGCCTCTCGATGTGGCCTGAGCATCCTCACAACATGGTGAGTGCATTCTAAGGGTCAGTGGCCTGAAATAAACAAGAGAGAGTGAGACAGACAGAGGGAGAGAAGCAGGATGAAGCCACAGTGGGGTTAGAATGTAACGTTGGAAAGCAAACAGTGTTACTTCTGCCTCATTCTATTCCTTGAAGCTGTCCCCACACTGCCACCCAGTTTCCCGGGCAGTGGAAATGAACTCCACCTTTTGATGATGGTGGCAGGGTTCTAGAGGAGCATGTGGGAACAGAAAGATTGCTGTGGCCATTCTAGATAATATAATCTACCACATTCTGCCCTTTGGCCACCACATCTCCTAACATCCTTCCCACACACAAAATAGACTCTCTTCTTCTCAAAACTCTGAAAAAGTCTCATCCCATTATTGCTCCAGGACAAGATTTAAACATCCAGCTCAGGCCTAGGTGCATATAAAGCTCCTCATGTTTGATTTCTTGAGTGTAGCCCCTCTGGTTCTAAAGGAGGTTGCTATGGGCTGAATATTACCCACCCAAAACTCCTATGTTGAAGCCCTACCTCCCAGCACCTCAGACTATGACTGTATTTGCAGGTGGGCTTTAAGGAGGTGATTATGTTAAAATGAGTCTGTTAGGGTGGGCCTTTGTTCAGTCTGACTAGTGTCCTTATAAGAGGAGGAGGTTAGGACACAGACATGCATACACACAGAGGGAAGACCGCATGAAGACATAAGACAATGACAGCCACCTGAAAGCCAGAAAGAAAGACTTCAGGAGGAAGCAAACCTGCTGACACCTTGATCTCAGACTTCAACCCTTCCAAGACTGTAAGAAAATAAATTTGTTGTTTAATCACCCAGTCTGTGGAATTTTGTTATGAAAGCCCTAGTAAACTAATATATCTTTGCGCCAAAGAGACAAGTTATCTTCTCTTCATCCACAACCATTATACAGTGGTGGGGCAGGAATAGACTAGGCATAATAGACCCTTCTGTTCAAGCAGAGGGAATATTGGAGACCTACAGGTATCATTGCCCACAGCAATTGTGAAGTCCAGCAGGACATACGTTGTCAGTTCTTTAATTAAGGCTCAGTTTCAGTGTCTGGGTGTGAACCACTTGGCTCTTGACTCTGCCCTTTAGGATTTTGGCTCTGCTTTCTGTGATCTTGTTTCTTACTTCTGACCTCTTGACTCTGCCTTTTGAAATCTTGGGTTTGTTCTCTTAATCATACTGTCAGTGTATCATACCTGGGAATTTAAAATGTATATACTTGGTGTATAGGAAATTGAGTGTATTTTAAATATATATCCAATATTTACATATATGTTCAATATATATATTTAACTAGAAATTGTTTGTTAGGAGATATTCATTTCTAATTTATGCTTATTTATTATATAATTGATTTATCAAGTTTAGAAAAAAGTAGAAGGATGCAATGAGTATTGTCTTCTTTCAATTTTTTAAATATTTTATATAAGATTGCTTTTTAGTATTTCAGTGTTGTGTTATGGTACACTTTTATCTATCTATCCGTGCGTGTGTGTGTGTATCATCTATATATATAAAACTTCTTAAATTAAAAAAAATTTTTTTTTTGATAGAGCACACGTTCATGTGAGCAGAGGGAGGGGCAGAGGGAGAGGAAGAGAGAGAATCTTAAGCAGGCTCCATGCCCAGCACAGAGCCCAACACAGGGCTGATCTCACGACGCTGAGAACATGACCTGAGCTAAAATCAAGAGTTGGATACTCAACCAACTGAGCAACCCAGGCACCTTTAAAACTTCTTTATATAAAATAATGCTTTTTCTTCATGAATGCTTTCTTAGTTGATATTTTTAACCCCTTTTCATTTTATCTGCATTTGCCTGGTATCTTTTTCCATCCAGTTAATTTTAACCATCTTTGCTTTAGTTTGTTTTACTTTACCAAATATAATTGTGTTTAATTTCATTAACTGGATTTAGTTAACTTTACTAGTATGTAAATATTCAATTTTAATTCAGTTGTGTTTTATTATTATATAATTTGACATGATGAGGGGACATAGTGGAGCAAAATGGAATTCTAAGTAATTGCCAAAAGACCTATGGTGTATTAAACAGATGTCTACTGTTATTAACCACAGACAAGTTGGCGTTTCCTTCTAGCTAACTTCAATAAATGACATTAGATGTAGTTGTACTGTATTGGTGCTTCCTTATTAGACTTCAACCTGGGATCCATTTACTGATTTATTTATTCTGAGCACTTGCTCTGTAGTTGGCATGTAACATATACAAAATTGAAAACATACTAAACTTTAAGATCCTTGAGGGTAAGGACCACACATTGTTCATCTGTGTATCCTCTGAACAATTCTAGTGCTTAGTACATACTAGGTGTTGAACAGATATTCCTTCCTTCCTTCATTCATTGCAAGAAAGTATAAAGTTATGGGTCCCTAAAAGAGTTGCCAATTCAATTCTTTGAATAAGATATACAGACAAAAATATTCATATATACATATATACTTTAAATAAGACTGTGGATTTCCCTGTGAGCCTGTAAAAAGCCGAAGCCTCATAAGCCATGGAAATATAAGTTAGAGAATATTTACTTTCACTTTCCCAAGAAACCCTCTTACATACCATAAGGATCAGATCTGTAGCCAGTTGTTTCTCTAATAACGGGCTTAACTGCTGTGATACAAGGGGAAAATAAAACTTGTGTCACCACCCCCCCCCAAGCTAACTGCATACATCCTGTGATAGGCACTTAAGTTAGCTCCCATGGTGGCAGGGTGGCTGAAAAGTCATTTTTCTAGGTATTCACATTTTTTTTACAAGATGAATATAATTTTATTTTATGTAATTTTATTTTATTATTTTATTTATTTTTTATACTCTATTATTTATTTCAAGGGTACAGGTCTGTGATTCATCCATCTAGGTATTCACATTTTATGGAGGGGTGAGGTCGGGGAAACTAGGAGATATCTCTAGGTCTTAGAAGCCAGAGACAGAGGGGTCTATCTGGCCTTTGGAAGGTGTATTTACATTCCAAAATGTTGGAGTAAGAATCCAGAGTCCCTCCCATTCAGTCTCACTGGAGCAAAAGGGTCCTCCCTCACTCTTTATCTTTTAGGGGAGATGGACTGACTCTCTCCCTCCTGTATATAGTGGAGAAAATCTATGTTCTTCATCATTCGCATATGAGTGTCCAGCTACTCACGTAGGACATGGCTTGGTTTTCATTATGTTGCCCTAAGGGTAAGGGCTGAGGCAAGGAGAGACAATGCACTTAATATTTACTATAAAGTGATTAATCAGACATCTCTCTGATCCAGAATATCTTGTGCGCTCAATCAGAATAAAACCAATAAAGATGAATATTAAGTGCCCCACAAATAGATAGCCTATAATGAATGTGGCAAATATAAATAGCACCAATGGACTTAAGATAAGCAGCTTTTACATTGATCTTTTTTTTCTTCCTAAAAGGAAGGGATATCAAGGCAAAAGGCAATCATTCCATACTTCCATCATCGTGCCTACCCTGTGCGCACCTGGTATAGATTAAGTTTTGCCTTTTAATAATATTGCTGGGCTAGGACTTTGTAGGAAGCCTTTCAGTACACTTTCTATACATGCATATGATTATAGCTATCACCCTTGAGGATTTAAGCCTAATTTCATTCTTATAGTATGCATTGTTTAACTGTTTTAGGTATGATATCAAAAGAGATAGTGCACAGTTTATAATAACTTGAAAAAGTCCCCACATAAAGAGGTTTTAATGCTTCTACCCTGGTTAGGTATTTAAAAAGTAATACATTAAGCATTTAAGAACAAAGAAAGTTTGTATTAAATGTTGAGTGTATGGTAAAGTCTGCAAACTGGCAGTATTTTCTGTTTTTTTTTAAGGTTCAAACACATGTGTACCTCTGAAACATTGCTTCAGATGTAACACCCAACACATAGACTTGTATCCTATAGTGTTGGTTGTAGTAATTATAACCACAGAGTTTCTTGACCGTCCAAAAGGCTAATAATTAAACTTCTCAAAATATGAGATTGTAATACATCTTTCATCACAATAGCTAAATTTATGATATTTTTAATTCCCTAAAGCCTACTTTTCTCATTGTATTTTATATGCCTACATAGAACTTAGTAAGAACTTTCTAAGGGTTGTTCTTTTTGCTTTACATTGAAACCATTTTAACCATTTTTTTCTAAGACATTATTTATCCTGTTGAAAAATTCTTTCTTGTAAAGAATTTTATTAATCTATATAATTTTGTATGCTTCTTTGTGTTTTGGTGGTAGCAAGTAAAGGAGATTTTGGAACTTTTGGTATACCTTTCTGTGGAGTCTGTTTTTACCTGATTTTTTTTTAAACAGGAAGCACAAATATACCCATCACTTTCTTTTACCTTCTTTTACAAGTAAAATTGGATCATGAACCTAGAGAATTTTGATCTCCAACAGACTTACAGAAATCTTACTTATACCTATCTCATCTTAGATATTGCCTAAGACTCAGACAGGTAGATTTACTCGAATTAACTGCCAAAGGTAAATACAAATAGATAATTAGCTTAAGATTGGAAAGTAATTTTCAAAAGAGTTGCACTAACACATCCCCGTGTTAATTGACTCCTGAGGAAGAGGAACTTTACTGCTTCTTTTGGCAGCAGAGGACCCCTATGGAGAAGGGAGAAGCTCCGGCTCACAATTACTCAAAAAAAGCCTAAATCCTGGTTATTGCTTTTCATTCTTTCCATTATGGTAAATAGGTAATACACAAATTAAGGCAGCTATTAAACAGGCTTCCAAAAGCAGTAGAAATCCTCTTCCCTAGACTCATAGTATGTAGACCTCTCAGAATACCTGCACCAGAAGAAAACTCCTAGTAATTGTCCTGATCCCTTAAAGTAAAAATATGCAGGAGCCCACTTATTACTCCAAGAAAGCAGAACTCACTGATACATGAAAAATAAGGATGTTATCTTGATAAGTAATTCAAGTCCAAAGCTACCCTTTACTGAGATATGACACATTAGGTTGGGCTTTTTTTGTATGATCCACAGGTCAAATGCAGAATGAACGTTTATTTTAAGTGCATCTAGCCAGTGATGTATGCTTGTGTGTGTGCACATCCACAGTATATTTTTATATATCGTTCAGTGATAACGCACTGAGGCCAGAAACCAGCCCTTCCATTCATACAAGGTAAACTTCAGCCACAAAATCCGTATTCAGTATGATAACAGAAGTGATGCTTTCAATAGAAATGTGAATGGGTGAAGAGTTGTTAAAACAAGGCTAAAAACCATCTGGGAAGGCAAGGGTGAAGGACTTCAGTCATGAACCACATGCTTTTAATGTCTAGAATTTTAACTGGTCCCAAAGAAAACCCATGGCACTTTAGAAGGACTAATTGGGAGTGTGTATCCAGTGCTCAGAGTGAAGAGGACACATAAGCCCTCAGCAGGGAGTGGACCTATCTTGGAAGGGCAGACCCTTGAGTGAAAAATGCACTCAAAGATTACCAAAGCAGGATTTTCCATTTCAGAGAACTCTGGCCCCCCCTGTCCTTATCCAGAAAGCTCCATTTGTCTGTTTTCTCTGCATTCCTGCTGATACAAACCAACTTTATGAGCTTTTACTAAAGAAAGCTTTGACTTTTCCCCTCTGAAGATTTAAAAGTTACAGAGAGCTCTTTAAACAGCTTACACAGGAGCAAACAGTTACAGATCTACCGTTTTATTAAAAGGAACTATTGACTCTGCAAACTGAAACATGACCAAGCTTCTTTTAAATTAGATTCCATCAAAAAGCTTGGCAACAGCGTCCCACCTGGCCTGGATACTCTTTATACTGGAATACTATATATAATACTGCAATACTCTTTGTAATATTAATAACAATTTCTTTCCTTCCTATTTTGTTTATGACATTTCTTTTTTAAAATATTTATTTATTTATTTATTTATTTATTTATTTATTTATTTGAGAGAGAGAGAGAGAGAAAGAGAGAGAGAGAGGGCAGGGGAGGAGCAGAGGGAAAGGGACAAGCAGACTCCATGTTGAGTGTGAAGCTGGAAGCAGGGCTCAATCCCACGACCCTGAGATCATGACCTGATCCAAAACCAAGAGTTGGATGCTCAACGAACTGGGCCACCCAGGTTCCCTGTTTATGATACTTTTTATGGTCAAGGATCACATTTTCTATGCATTATATCACTACTGAATCTTGCATGCAGTGGTTAAAAATAAATTAGTGGTAATTATATGTTGTTTTACCTTGTCCTGGTTACCTATAAGCAAATTTTGCAACCTGAGGGTTGACCTAACGATATCTTCTGCTGTATTAGTTTTCTATTGTTCAATAATAGATTACCACAGATTTAGTGGCTTAAAACTGCATTCATTATTACCACATTTTCTATATGTCAGGAGACCAAGCATGGCTTCTCTGGGTCCCTAGTTCAGGATCTTCCAAAGCCACAATCAAGGTGTCAGGCTGCATCCTTTCTGGATCTTAGAGCTTCTTCCCAGCTTACATGGCTGTTGGCAGTATTTAGCTCCAGACTATTGGAGCACTGAGGTCCCCATTCTCTTTTGGGCTAGAAGTAAAACAATTAAATGTGAACTCAGCACACAGAAATGTATGTAAAAGTGGACAACTTGGCTTCTATTAAGCCTCTTGAGAGTGGAACGATGTAGGGAAATGTACTTAGAATACTCAGGTATCTTTTAACAAAATGAAGCCTGCCATTCTTGGGAAGTATATATTATTTCCAACAAGGACACTTGAGGTCTGAAGGTCTTGGAGGATAAAATGTGTGAATCTTTTAAGATCCAAAAATGTCTTTGTTCTGCCTTAATATTTGAAGGACGGCTTGAAAGCATTTTGCCCCAGAGCTGACTTATTGTCGTAGCATCATTGCTGCTGCTGAGCAATCCGACTGCCCAAATGTTTCACCTTCACTTGAAGAGGTTTTATTCTAGGACAAGAATACGCTCATTTTTATCCTTAACTTTCACGAGAATAAATTTAATCTGGTCATTGAAAGAGCTTCTGCTTATTTGTCTGGAGTTAATCACAGCTTTTAGGCTCCTTGATTTCAGGCTTCAGGTATAACTGCTGGTTCTGAGCTCAGAGAGACATCCATTCCCAGACGAATGGTCCACCCACAACATCCTATGCAATTTTATCATATTTTATTTTAGGCTATGGTTCTTCTACTGTCAAAATTCTTCCACTTCTTTTTTTCTTTTAGAATTTTGAAATAACCCTTGCCATGCTAATTCCCTACTCTTGTGCTGTCCTCACTTGGGAGGCTTAGTTTTTCTACACTTATATTTGAGAGGGCGTCTGAAGGGTTGAAAGTCAAACACCTGCTCAGTTCACCACATTGAAGGCGCTGCCTGAAGTCTTTTTACCGCAAACTACTGGATTCATCTTCCTAGGGAAGATGTGAAAGCAACCCATAGAAGCACAGCAGGCCTCTATTAGCCTGGTTTTACATCTTCCCTCATGAATCTCAAATAAAGAAGCAAGGATCTGAGTGCTGTTGTGGACAGAATCAGGGATTTATAGTCCAAAAGAAATGTTCAGTTCTACCATAAAAATAAATGTAGTGTTACATTGGGCAAATGTTCTATGGTGATTGTGTCTGTTTCTTTATCTTCATAAGTAGAAATAACTCTTATGAGAACTCATTAAGAAGGTGTTTGTACAAAGCCAAACATCCAACCACTTTTGCACAACTTAGGGGCCCCTATGAGGCATCCCTGGGTTCTGATTTTCCAGTCTTAGTGAGTCATTGTGCTTTTGTTATATCCAATATTGCCCTACTGGGCCTTTAGCATGTGCTCTCTCTTCTCTCTGGACAGCCTCCCCTCCATATGCAGCTTGAGAAGCTGTTCTGCCTATGAGATTTGGCTTCACCTTCTCATTGGGATCGATTGCCTCATTACCCGTATCGGCCATACTCTGCAGCCAAGGTGTCACCTGTTCCCCGTGGCAGCAGGGCACAGGACTCTGTAAATGTGGCCCCATCACAGCATGGCCCACACCTCTGGGTAGTTGTGTTTCTCTCTTTGGTCTCCACAGCCAGAACTCTCAGAGGGCAGGGATTTAGTCCTCTACCCCTCTGTATTCCTATGTCAGCTGCTATCCAGGCATGTAGAAGTCAGTCAATAAGTGCTAAGTTAAATTGAATTGAAATGAAAGACTAAGTATACATACTGTTTCTGAGACATGCTTTATTACTACTTTGAAGTGATGTGAATTCTCAGAGCATCAGACACGTTCATGTTCTAAGGGAAATTCAAAATTACATTCCAAAATCAATATAAATGTTCCTGGCATTTGGGAATTATCACTATTCCTCCCATCACCAAGTTGAATAGATTTTATATTATATTAACATCATTTTCTGTGGAAAAGACTGGACTTAAAAAGAAATTGACTATCCTTGATGCTGAGGCGGGTTTAATACTGTCATCTCTTGATTGTCCTTGTCAGTACACTCATATTTATCTGTATTCCCAGAATGATTTTCTCTTGTCACCTAGAAT
Organism: Ursus arctos; assembly: GCF_023065955.2. NCBI lineage: Eukaryota > Metazoa > Chordata > Mammalia > Carnivora > Ursidae > Ursus > Ursus arctos. The sequence continues at coordinate 10,542,117 of NW_026623078.1, forward strand.
ATTTTCCAGTTCGTTAATAACTGCTTTAGTGATGGGATTTTAAAGAATATAAAGTAATTTTATCTTGTATTACTTTAACAATGCTGAAATAGGCTTAATGAGAAAAAAAATTGTATGAACACTCTAAAGCAAACTGTAAAGGATTATTGGATTATAGTGGCCCCATTTCCCTTCATGAACCTAGGTGGCTGGTATTTTGTGTCCACATTGAATATGTATGTAGTTAGAAGCTGTATTTGTTTTCTCTTTTTGTGTTGTTTTAAGTACTCTGTTAGTCTTTTAACATCCAAACACCAACTTAATCCATAAAAGCCTTTTCCAGCCACCCTGATATAATATGAGATCTTTTTCAAATATTTATTGTGTTCCCACCATGTGGCAGGTACCCGCACGTGCTGGGTTTTCAAGGTACTATGCCAGCCAGTGGGGAACAAGCCTCCTCTAAGGAGTCTATGGGTTATTTCCAAAATCACTTTAAACTTTATAGGAATGAAAGTTAAGGAAACATTAGTTTTGCTATACCAGTTGTGTTCCAGGTAATTCCCAGTTTGTTTGGAAGAATGCTCACGCTTTTATATTTGCTTAGTGTTTGTTGGAGCACATTTTTTGTTTTGTTTTGTTTTGTTTTGTTTTGTTTTGTTTTGTTTTGTTTTGTTTTGTTTTAGTCTTACTGGCTAATGAAGGATAAAAGCAAAGGTTAGGACCATTTATCTCCAAGTGTTCTCAGGAAACCCTGAAAGAGACTAAGGAACCAGTTCCATGTTTACATTGGACCCACTGAAGGAGAGAATTGAATTTAAAAAGGATGGATGGTTCTGGAAATGATTAGCCCAAGGCCCCAGTTCACAATTCAGGATTTCTGATGAGCTTTGCAATGATTTAGGCTCTAGAAAACACTGACTCAATAATAATATGTTTAACTTTCGTAACTTCATTCTTTTAAGAAATTCCTCTATGATTATTGGGATAATTTTAATCACTGTAAATTACCAAACGACGTTACTGGCAGTATAGAAAAGATAATTTACTTTTAGCAGCGTTGGGATTAGTGCTATGTTATTTTTCACAGATTTCAAATTCAGTCAATAAATTAGCATCTTGTATTACGGAAAATTACTACCTTCTATGCAGATACAGTATTGTTTTTTAAACCTTGATTAATGAATCAGGTTCAACCCATCAAGTGTGACAACAGAACATTTTCGTGCCTGACACTTTTATTTCTTTTTCTTATATGTAATTTGCACAGGGTTGGGTATTCCTTTGCGTCTAACTATTTAAAGAACTATGCATAGTGGTAATCTGTGACCTCGAAGAGTAGTCTTTCTGACATTCTCATTGCAGATCATCCACAGACATATCACCACCCTGCCCTGCAGTGTCAGTGAAAGTGACCATTTCTGCCTTCCAGCTGCAGAATGTCCTTATGTTTTCTCTTTTGCTGTTATAACTGAAATTGTCAGCTAGTTCTTTTCATGGGTACATGAACATCAAAATTTCCCAAAATAGGCATGACTTTTATTCTGTGCTAGGCTCAATGTTCATCTGAGTTTACAGTCTTCATCCATGAAATTGTTCCCTATTCAAAGGGTCCTCTGACATTTATACTCTTCATACTCCCCAGTTCACAGGCATGTATTTGACATCTGGACTGGGCTGGATCTTACACTGCTCTACGTAATTTGCTTTCTGGGTCTGTACATTGTAAACTGCTGGCATTTAAGTGGTCCTGAATTTGCTTGTCTTGCATGTTATAGCACAGTATAACCCTGGCTTATCTCCAATTTTTGCATCTCTGTTTTCCTTGTTGTTCCCAATGTGATAATCTTTTTCAAGAAGGTTCCTTTGAGCTAGTCTTGCATCAATGGTAGGAGTAATGTTTTCTAATCTCAAAGTGATTTTGTATCTGCCTAAAATATGCTGCTGTCTTGCAAGTGAAAACAAATGTATGTTAAATTAAATTTTAAAAAAATGTAAAAAAAAAGCTGCAGTGGTCTGTCAACTTCCCCATCCTAAACTCTTCTTAAGACATCTTTCAGTATGATGGGAGTAATTTTAAGGTAGAAGCTTCAAGATTAAAGATTTTTAAAAATCTTATTTAAGAGTATTTTTCAAGTTCCTTTTTTCCTTTCTATTGGCTTCTTTCAATCCTTGTTCCATATTTAAACCTTCAGTCTTTCATTCTCTTACTTCTGCTTTTTCCAATACGATGTTTTCCTTCTTCCTTTCCATGTGAATGCATTTCACATTTTTCTGACTATGTTGATAACCAATTAATTCACTAAATGTTCATGTTAAAAAGTAACAGATAATTTTCCTAGAAATATAAATCTTTGTGTGGAAGAGTTGTTAGGATACACTAATGACTGGCTCCATTCTATATTTCAATGAATGTGCTAATCAGCAACTGTTATTAACTAGTGTTACTATCCATGCAGAAATACTAAACACAACCTCCACAGATAGATCATCATTGCTACAGACCTTTCAGGGTGTTTCCTCCAATCAAATTAAATTGGCAACAAATTTAACAGTGATTTACATATACTAGGCAATCCACCACCATTTCCAAAATATCTACTACACAATTATACATACATATATAACCCAGACACCTGGATTGTTTAGAATCTACTTGGTAATCCAGTTTCTATCAACATTGAACAGATATATCATGTTTCCCCCTCCTCTTTTTTTTTTTCTTTTGGAGAAAACTATTTATCAATCTTATCATTGTGGTACTTGTTTGGTCTCCCGGAAAGCATTGATGTGTTATTATTATTATTTTTTTCTGACACATTTAAATGATAGCACGTTCTTTCTTTCTTATTTATCCTGAAGTGCACTTACTACTTCATCTCAGGTATCTTTTCTAGGATATTTGTATAGCAAATAGCCTTAGAAAAAAAGATAGTATCTCTCTTCAGAGCAAAGGGCAGGATGCGTAATGTCCAGCATAAGAAAAGTAATGTCTTTCTATTAAGCAGAAGGCAGGGATTTTTTATGCCTGTTATAAAATATGTAGGTTCCTTAAGTCCAAGATTTCTTTACTGTAATCTTGTGCTGTCACCAATCTGGACCCTTCTGTGCCACCCCCATGGGACATTAGGACAAGGAGAACTGATAGAACATGATGATACTTGTGAAGCTTGCTGTGCTGTGAGTATGTAATGAAGTTCTTAATCCTGACCCAGGAGTCTTGTGTATTCTGTCAGAAACTTGAAAGTGAGACAAGCAAAATTGTTAGCTTTCAAGGAAGTTATAAGCCTGGAAAATATCAGGCTCTTCACAGTCCTTCACATCCAGGTCATGGACTACCTATTATTATCTTTTTTTTTTTAAGATTTTATTTATTTATTCGACAGAGATAGAGACAGCCAGCGAGAGAGGGAACACAAGCAGGGGGAGTGGGAGAGGAAGAAGTAGGCTCATAGCAGAAGAGCCTGATGTGGGGCTCGATCCCAGATCGCCAGGATCACGCCCTGAGCCGAAGGCAGACGCTTAACCACTGTGCCACCCAGGCGCCCCTACCTATTATTATCTTATAATTATTTAAGTCACTGTTAATAGATGGGTATTAAGGAGGGCACGTGTTGTGATGAGCACTGGGTATTATATGCAACTAATGAATCATTGAACAGTATATCAAAAACTAATGGTGGCTAACTGAACATAATTAAAAAAGGCAAAAATAAAAAATTGTAAATATTTAGTATTGCAGATATTTTAATTAAAATTATTTTTTTCATGAGTGTTCTATTTTAGTAGTCACTATTGTAGTTTTGCTTAAAATTAATGACAATCAATACACATGTGCCTCATTTTGTTTGTAAGGGATTCATAAGAAGAAAGAATTTTAAAAATGAAAAGATATTTGCCACATATTATATATTAGATCCATTAGTGTTTTCCTATAAATATATTTTATAAACTAACTTAATTTCATAAAATTGTATTTTAGAGAATCCTTGATAAGCATGTGATTTATGACTAAATTTGTGGTTTGAATTTCACATCTTGGTAAGATAGTATTCAACTATTGGTTGAGGAAAATATGAATTTGCTAACCAAGAAACCCCACCAAAACCAACACCAAACAAACAACAAAAATCCACTCTATATTTCTGCATGGTAGAATATCTATAACAATAGAACGAAATAAGGAATCATTGTTTTCTTGGAGGTCATTCATTGCCTTTGTTCAGAAGTTTCATTTTTCATGACCTCAGAAAAGCAATGTAGAACCCAAGTTTAATAGGGGAATAAAAGTGAACTACAGAAATGCCCTTAAGAATTTCAAGTAAAATCAGAATATATTATAACTGAACAAACTGAAAAAATAGTTAAGACCTCTTCTGATTTCATATTTTTCATGTATTTTTGCTCACAGCTTTATACAGTATCAAAGATATCTGCTGTTTATATTTATCTTGAGAATACAATGACCATAGTGAAAATGTTCTGGGAAAGTAATCATTTAACAAATGTAAAGCATGGATACTAACATTTATCTGAGACGATTATTTACTCCCATGTAATCAGTACATCACAGAATTGCATATTTATTAGCAAAAGTTCTCTTCAACAGCATTTTAAAAATAATTTTTATCAAAAGGTTATTAGATTATATTACTATCCAAAAAGTTATGTAAGTATGTGTTTGCATAAAATATATGTCAAATATGTAGTTTACTTATGTATAAATGCATGAATATACATATATAGTTACAAGAAATGTCTAAATATAGGTTATGCATACATCGCTGTCACATATTAATATGTACAAATACAAAATGTATTGTGCATCTCCAATTTTTTTGATTAAAGAAAGAAAAAAAGTTCATGGATTCTTATTATCTCAGGTGGTTTTTTAGATTTGATAAGAGCACTTTAATTTCAGGGCTGTAGTTTATGTCACACTTTCTAGAATATTACATGTACTTTTTTTTTCTTGGTTTTTGGTTTCATAAAACAATCACCTCTGCAGGACTTGAGGAGAAATGTAATGTATTTTGCCACCTTGCCAGAATTCACCCTTCTTGTATGATGTGGTATGACATCATAAAGTCAGATCTCCCACTCCATGTACTGTATGAATGGTATTCTTACGTATTCAGATGACACCAGGAACTTATTGCTGGTATCCATTAAATGACACTCTTCTGGCATGTGGAGCCATCTTGAATTTTGAAAACTGTCTTTTCTTCCAGGTAGATGTGTTTAGGAAGAATCTGATATCCAAATTCTTCATTTGTACTCAAGAAATGAAAATGGTCTATGCTAAAATCTTAAAGAGGGGAAATTCTTTTGAGCTTGTCCAAAGTTTCTTACCTTCAGACTCTATACAGTTACTTACACACATACAATTATAGACAATTATATAGCTGACTCTTATTTCAGAAAGTCGAAAATTATTGACTCTGTTCCCCTATGACACACAGGAGAAATTAAAAGAGAGTTTCTATTGAAATATATTTACACAACAGATAAGTGAATTATAATGATATAGATTATAAAGGTAACTTATCAAAACACAAAATCATGGGGTGCCTGGGTGGCACAGCAGTTAAGCGTCTGCCTTCAGCTCAGGGCGTGATCCCGGCGTTACGGGATCAAGCCCCACATCAGGATCCTCCGCTATGAGCCTGCTTCTTCCTCTCCCACTCCCCCTGCTTGTGTTCCCTCTCTCGCTGGCTGTCTCTATCTCTGTCAAATAAATAAATAAAATCTTTAAAAAAAAACACAAAATCATTAAAAAAGTAAATCTAATGAAACGATTTAGATTTCATGTTATATCTCTAATCATTTAATGTGCATACATATTTTTATTTAATTTTAGCATTTTTATCTGAGATTTCTTATGGGATAAAAATATGAATAGAACTCTACCATATTAAGGAAAAAATAATTTCAAGCACCTTGGTGCAAAAATGTGGTAAATTATAATATTGGAGCCTTCCTTTACAATGGTCCCAGTTTTAGTTATAAAGTTTTCCAAATACACACATTTATTTCTTGAAAGTTAAGCTATTTTATGTCCTTAAGGAAAGATAATTCTATCAAAATGACATGTTCTTTTCCCTAATTATAACCGTGGTAAGTATAGAAATAATACAAATTGACCATTGTTGAAACTCCTCCTCACCCCCCCATTGTCATACACGGGGTTTTTGTTATTTAAAAAAAAACTTCTCCTTGGACTTAAATAGCTTCTCCTCCAACCACCATTTTCTGCTCATCTTGACCTTTCTGCAGCAGTGCACAATGCTGACGTGTGCTGGGATCATTTGTGTGACACTATCTGAGCGCTGCATGTCTAACATGATGTCAGAGCTCATGCTTTCTTACTGGCATCTTAAACCATCTCCTTCCAGTTCTCATCTTCCGTGGTTAGTTCTCTTTAGGACTAGCTGCATCCATCATGATTCTTTATTTTTCAGGTGACAGAAAACCAAATACAAATTGTCTCACTGAACTGAGAAATTTAAAGGTAAAACTAGTTTAGATCAAGCCAGGAGCATGATGTAGAGAGAGCCAAGTTCTCTGCAGCTTTATGGTCTGCATTCCTTAGCGTCAGCTTTGCTCATCCTCCAGCTCCGTATGCCAACTTCAGGTGCTTGTCCTGTGTCTACAAAATGCTGCAGCCTTGAATGCTTATGTGCTGTCCCGGCTAATGATTCTCAGACTTCGGTGTGTATCACCTTGAAGGTTACACAACACTTGCTAGGCCTCACCCCCCGGAGTTTCTGATTCAATAGGTTATGGTAGTGCCTGAAAATGGGCAGTTCTAACAAGATCCGAGGTGATGCTCATGCTGCTGATCCACTTTGAAAATCACTGGTCTGTGTGTTTCTCAAACTTTAATGCACTTATGAATCTTGAAGAACTTGTTAAAATTTAGAATCAGATTCAGTAATTCAGGAGAATTCCCGAAAGTGCTCATCTGCAACAAGCTCAAGGGTATTTCTGATGCTGCAGCTCCAATGGAACCACATCAGGAGGAGCAGGGATCATTGTAGGCCAATGTTTTCCAACATTGCATCCTTTTAAGAAGCTTCTGGAAATATTTGTACACATGTGGATTTCCAGGAGCCTCCCATGAAGATTCAGGTCAGCGGGTCTGGAGTGTAATCCTGGAATCAATGATTAAGAAATGCCTCGGGTGACTTACATTTGGACAAGTTTAGGAGGCATAGAAGAAGGAGAAAGCTTCAGTGTGATCTCCTGGATGAGAGAAAAGATTTTTTTTGCCAAAATCCCAGTCAACCTTGTTACATTTTGTCCCTTGTTGAGTTTCCTGATGCTGGAGTGTTGGCTAGCTAGAACCGCCCTGAAGATGAGGATAATCAAATACAAACAGCACATCTTCAATTGTTGTACCCACAATAAGAGTGACAATAAACAAACAAAACAAAAACTGAATGTATATCTAATAAACCAACATAGTAGCCTTAATCTGGTCAATGAAGGTTTTTGGAAGTCTTTAATAAGGGAAAGGGGAAATATTGGAGACTTTCATATCTTGTTTTTCTCTATCCACTTACAACATGTTTCATTTTAAGGGTAATTTATTTTCTTTTTTCTTTTCTTCCTCCCTCCCTCCCTCCCTCCTCCCCTCCCTCCCTCCCTCCCTCCCTTTTTCCTTCTTTCTTTCCCTTTCCCTCCCTCCTTCCTTCCTTCCTTCCTTCCTTCCTTCCTTCCTTCGGAAAAACTATAGAAATGATCTAGTAGAATTTTAATTTTCTTCACATGAAAAATCAAGAGCATTTTAAATTACTTCACCAAGGTCACATAGACATTAAGTAGTTATTATAAAGTTAAAATTTAGTGTTTTCTTCCCAATTCTATTTCTACCACATAGAAGCAACTTATATTTATTGAGGTTTTTAAATATTTTATTAAAATTTAGCACCATACGTAGGTGATAAATAACTTTTAATCATATAAATGGTCTAATTTCCATAAGGCACTGTGCTTTGTTATGTGCATTTTTATGGATAGTATTCTTGCACCCTTGGTGTTAAATAAGCCTTTGCTGAGATAAATACAAATATGCATCTAAGAGTGAAATAAAATTAAATGTACAATCAAAACATAAACGAACTGTATCACTAAAATCTATGAAGATCTAATTTTCATTAATAAACATTAATAACTGGATTGCCAACAGAACTATAGCCATTGGGAAACAGAAGGGATGACAAATGAAACTAATAGAGTCTTACTTTCTTTAGGCCTATTAGGACATAGAAAATCCTATTTTATTTGTTTTGTTTTAAGGGTAACTGAAAGTCTGTTTTTCCAATCACAGTGTCAAAGCCAAGAAGAATTTCTAATCAGAATTAGCTGCTAAATAATCAGTTTTTAGTTAAAAACCTTTCGGTCAATCTTTTACCTGTTTACTTATCAAGAACCTGTTAAATGCTAAGCTTTATCTTAGGAGCTGAAAGTAAATAGGAGTGGTCTTTGCCCAACCTGAATTTGCATCTCTTATTTCTTTTTCAGTAGGGATTGCACTGGTGGTCCATCTGGGAGGTGAGGATGGTGGTCGGCGTGCAAGCAATGACCATAGTAACAGAAGGTGTTGTGAGGGGATTAGAATTCAAGCTGAATCTACGTGACCACTGGCGTTAGCATCAGGCAGTTCACCTTTAAAAATTGAACTTTATCCTTGAAGCTTGTGGTTGGGGAAAATCTTTGTGGGGTGGGTGTGTGTGTGTGTGAGAGAGAGAGAGAGAGAAATAACTCTAGCTATAATTGTGATCAATTGTGATGTTAGTGGTTGGTAAAGAAATGAGAAATTAAGAGAGCTATAAGGTATATTAGATTTCAATTACTCACACATATTAAGCAAGCTGTATGTATTTTACCCAGGTTGAAACAAGAACATTTTTTCTTTAAAATTAACTTAAAAGTTATATGTTATTATAAGTTTAGTATACAGCCATTCTATGAGGGGTTTTTGTAGGTCTAAATAAATTCAGCCATCTTCATGGGGCGCCCGGGTAGCGCAGTTGTTAAGCTTCTGCCCTCCGCTCAGGGCGTGATCCCGGAGTTCTGGGATTGAGTCCCACATCGGGCTCCTCGGCTAGGAGCCTGCTTCTTCCTCTCTCACTCCCCCTGCTTGTCTCTCTCTCACTGGCTGTCTCTCTGTCACATAAATAAATAAAACCTTTTAAAAAAAATTCAGCCATCTTCAAATGCAGTTCCTTTGGGAGGGAATATCTGGAGACATTCTCATAGGTATTTGTAGACTGGTCTACCCAAGGTTGGAAGGGCGGTCTTAAATTTTCTTATTGGTATTTCTGTCTTGGTCCACTGAAGGATAGAGGTTATTGGAGAAACTCCCGTAGATATTTATATACCTATCTACCCAAGGACAGTCCTCTCTCTGAAATTCATGCCTTACAATATGAATGAGCTCTTGCCATAATGCAAAACTGATTAAAAAATAAAACAGGTTAACACATTTTTGACAGTATTTATTTCCTTGAAAATCTGTTGTGTGTATGTGTTTTTTTAAAAGATTTATTTATTTATTGGAGAGAGAGAGAGAAAAAGAGAGCACTCATGAGTTGGGGAGGGGCATAGGGAGAGGGAGAGAATCTCAAGCCGACTCCCCACCAAGCTGGGAGCCCAAGGCAGGGCTCAATCTCACCCTGAGATCACAACCTGAGCCAAAATCAAGAGTCGGAGCCTCAACTGAATAGCCACCCAGGCACCCATGTATGTGTATTTTCTAATGGTAATGGCTTATATGTATTTTGAAAGTAACTGGAAATATAGTCAAGATCAACTTTATTTTTTTATAAAAAATAAAAATATTTTTTATTATAATTTTTTTATAAAAAAAATATTTTTTATTATATTATGTTAGTCACCGTACAGTACATCCCTAGTTTTTGATGTAAAGTACCATGATTCATTATTTGCATATAACACCCAGTGCACCATGCAATACGTGCCCTCGTTACTACCCATCACCAGCCTATCCCATTCCCCCATCCCCCTCCCCTCTGAAGCCCTCAGTTTGTTTCCCAGAGTCCATAGTCTTTCATGGTTCATTCTCCCTTCTGTTTACCCCCCCTTCCTTCGTCCCTTTCTTCTCCTACTGATCTTCCTACTTCTTATGTTCCATAAATGAGTGAAACCATATGATAATTGTCTTTCTCTGCTTGACTTATTTCACTTAGCATTATCTAGGCCAGTATTACCTTGATCCCCAAACCAGGCAAAGACCCCATCAAAAAGGAGAATTACAGACCAATATCCCTGATGAATATGGACACCAAAATTCTCAACAAGATCCTAGCTAATAGGATCCAACAGTACATTAAAAGGATTATCCATCATGACCAAGTGGGATTCATCCCTGGGATGCAAGAGTGGTTCAACATTCGCAAATTGATCAGTGTGATAGATAATATCAACAAGAAAAGAGTCAAGAACCATATAATCCTCTCAATTGATGCAGAAAAAGCATTTGACAAAATACAACATCGTTTCCTGATTAAAACCCTTCAGAGTGTAGGGATAGAGGGTACATTCCTCAATTTCATAAAAACCATCTATGAAAAGCCTATGGCAAATATCATTCTCAATGGGGAAAAGATCCATTTTAGACTAACGTGTGTTTTCTGTATGATTTGGTAACATCTACCCCATGTTTATTAATGCATTTTCTGAGACACAGTTTCTTAAAATACTGTATTAATTACAGTCCCTCATTATCTTGGATGTGAAAAAGGTTATGATGAGTAATTCACTCATATTCAGGATTCATGCCTGCATTTGCTTTCCTATGGTCCTTGAACTCTGATGAAGCTATTTATGATAAATTATATTCAATTCTATCTTACTCATCATTTGTAGTTCAGTAAACCATTTTTGGTTTTCTTTTATTTTAGTAAACATTTAAATCATTTTGTTGAGTTCTCACAAATTACAAAACTGAAATAATAGTAATAATGTGTTTCTGGAAAAAAACTGAATTTAACAATGGGTCATTTTTAAAACAGTAAAATATTATTTGAGGCTTTTTACAAATTGAACATTTTCTTTTTACTGCTACTACTATTACAATTGTTACCACTGCCCATAATCATAATTTCTATTTATTAAACACTGATTCTGTGCTAGGTCTTATGTTGAATACTTTAGATATATTACTGATATACTTGATTTCTACAATTTCAGACTGCATGCATGTAAGAGTCAACTAATTTCCAGACTACATATAAGAGTCAACTAGTTTCCGTATATATAGTCACATTTGCATGAGTAATCAGGGAAAAATACAAAAGGAAAAATTGGAAATACAAAAGATCTCTAAAATTAGATTTCTAAAAGTTTTTTTTTTTACTGAAATTTAATTGACATATAACATTGGGTAAGTTTGTATATAACGTGTTGATTTGATATATTTATATATTGTAAGTGCTTACCATTTTAGCATTAGCTAGCATCTCCATCATGTCACATAATTATCATTTCCTTTCTGTGGTGAGAACAATTAAGATCTAGTCTTTTAGGAACTTTCAAGTTTATAATACAGTGTTATGGATTGTAATCACTATGCTATTATGCATTAGACCTCTAGGGACTTATTTATACACTAGGTCCCAGTTTGTACCCTTAAACAATATGTCTCCAATTCTCCCAACCCCAGCCTCTGGTAATCACCAATTGACTCTCTGTTTTTACGAGTTTGGCTTTTTTTAGATTCCACGTATAAGTGATATCATACTGTATTTGTCTTTCTCTGACATCTCACATAGCATAATGCTCTCAAGATTCATTCATGTTGTTTCAAATAGCAGGATTTTCCTCTTTCTCATGGCTGAATAATATTCTATTCATCTTCTTTATCTACTTATCCATTGACAGACATATGGCTTGTTTCCATATCTTGGCTATTGTGAATAATGCTGCAATAAACATGGGAGGGTGTAGATCTCCTCAAACTCCTGTTCTCATTTAATTTGGATATTTACCCCAAAGTGGAGTTTTTTGATTATGTGATAGTTCTATTTTTAAATGTTTAAGGAACTTCAGACTGTACCAATTTACATTCCCACCCACAGTGCTTAAGGATTCCCTATTCTCCACATCCTCGCCTACATTTGTTATCTCTTGTCTTCTTGATGATCAAATTTTAGCAGGTGTTAAGTGATATCTGTCTAGTGTATTTTGAATTTGCATTCCCTTGATCCTTAATGATGTTGAACATCTTTTCATGTGCCTTTTTGTCACTAGATATCTTCTTAGAAAAAAAATGTCTATTTAGTTCCTCTGCCTTTTTTTTTTTTAAACAGATTGTTTCTTTGCAATTGAGTTGTATGAGTTTTTTAAAATTATATTTTGGACATTAACCCATTATCTGATACATGGTTTGCAAATATTTTCTCCAAATATGTTCTCACCATGCCTTTTCATTTTGTTGATTGTTTCTTTTGCTTTGCAGATGCTTTTTTTAGTTTTTTAGTCCAGCTTTTAGTTTGATGTAGTCCCACTTGTTGATTGCTACTTTTGTTACTTGTACTTTTGGTGTCATACCCAAAAAATCATTGCCCAGCCTAATGCCAAGGAATTTCTTCTTTGTTTTTTTCTAGGAGTTTTATGGTATCAGGTTTTATGCTTAAGTGTTTGATTCTTTTAGAGTTAATTTATGTGAATGATGCCCAATTTCATTTTTCTGCATGTGGTTATCCAGTTTTCTCCCAACACTGTTCGTTGAAGAGACTATCCTTTCCTCATTGAGAGTTCTTGTCTCTTTGGTCAAATATTAGTTGGTGTATATGTGGGTGTTTATTTCTGGTCCCTTTATTCTGTTCCACTGATCTATGTGTCTATTTGTATGCTAGTGCCATACTTTTCTAATTACTCTAGCTTTGTAGCATGTTTTGAAATCAGGAAATGATACCTTCAAGTGTTTTGTCCTTATTCCTCACGATTGCTTTGGCTATTTGGGATCTTTGGTGGTTTCATATAAATTTTAGGATTGTATGTTCTATTTCTGTGAAAAATGCCATTTCTTTTCCAAATGTTTCATTACTAATCAATGAAAATGGAACCAACTTCTACATGTTTATATCCTGCAACTTTGCTGAATTCATTGATTAGCTCCAACAGATTTTTGGTTGCATCTTTAGAATTTCTGTCTATAAGATCATATCATCTGCAAAGAGCATTAATTTTTTTTTCCTTTCTGATTTTGATTTCTTTGTCTTGCCTAATTGTTCTACCTAGGACTTTCAGTACTATTTTGAAAACAAGTGATAAGAGTGGGTATCCTTGTTCTGGTCCAGATTTTAGAGGAAAAGTTTTCAGCCTTTTGTCATTGAGTATGATAGCTGTGGGTTTGTTAAAAATGGTCTTAATTATGTTGAGGTGTGTTTCTTCTATACTCAATTTATTGAGAGTTTTAATCATGAAAAGATGTTGTATTTTGTCAAATGTTTTTTCTGCATCTATTCAAATAATCATATAATTTTTTCTTTCATGCAGTTATTGTGGTATATCACGTTTATTGATTTGCATAGTTGAACAGTCTTACATCTTAGGAATAGCCCACTTGATCATAATGTATAATCCTTTAAATTGCATTATTGAATTTGCTTTGCTAATATTTTGTTGACAATTTTTGCATGTATATTCATCAGGCATATAGGTCTGTAGTTTTCTCTTCCATAGTATCCTTATTTGACTTTCGTTTCAGGGTAATGCTGGCCTTGTGAAATGAGTATGGAAGTGTTCCCTCCACTTCATTTTTTGGGGGAAGAGTTTGGGAAAGATTAACATTAATTCTTATTTATTTATTTATTTATTTATTTAAAGATTTTATTTATTTATTCAACAGAGATAGAGACAGCCAGCGAGAGAGGGAACACAAGCAGGGGGAGTGGGCGAGGAAGAAGCAGGCTCATAGCGGAAGAGCCTGATGTGGGGCTCGATCCCGGATCGCCGGGATCACACCCTGAGCTGAAGGCAGACGCTTAACCTCTCTGCCACCCAGGCGCCCCTAATTCTTATTTAAATATCTGGTAGAATTCACTAGTGAAGACATATGATCCTGAACTTCTCTGCTTTGGGAGGTTGTTTTTTTTTTTTTTTTTAAGATTTTATTTATTTATCCGGCAGAGATAGAGACAGCCAGCGAGAGAAGGAGCACAAGCAGGGGGAGTGGGAGAGGAAGAAGCAGGCTCATAGCGGAGGAGCCTGATGTGGGGCTCGATCCCATAACACCGGGATCACGCCCTGAGCCGAAGGCAGATGCTTAACTGCTGTGCCACCCAGGCGCCCCTGGGAGGTTTTTGAACTAGTAATAGTTCAATCTGCTTACTTGTTATTGGTCTGTTCAGATTTTCCACTTTTTCCTAATTTGGCCTTGTTTGGCTGTATGTTTCTAGGGTTTATATCTCTACATTTCTTCTAGGTTATCCAATTTATTGGTATATAATTTTTCATAGTAGTCTCTTATGATCCTGTGTTTTTCTATAGAAAAATTTGTAATCTCTCCTTTTCATTCTGATTTTATTTATCTCAGTCTTTATGTTTTCTAAGTTAATCTAGTTAAAGATTTGTCAATTTTGTTTATCTTATCAAAAAACCAGCTCTCAGTTTTGTTGGGGTTTTTGTCTACTGTTTTTGTGGTCTCTATTTCATTTATTTCTGCCTTGATCATTGTTACTCTTCTGCTAAATGTGGACTTAGTTTGTTCTCTATTTTCTAGTTCCCTGAAGTTTGAAGATAGTTTGCTTCATTGAGACCTTTCTATTTTCTTAATATCTGCATTTATTACTATAAATTTCCCTCCCCAAACTGCTTTTGCAGCATCCCATAGTTTCTGGTATACTGTTTCCGTAATGATTTGTTTTGAAATGTCCTTGATTTTGCATTTGATTTCTTCTTTGACTGATTGATTATTCAGGAGTGTGTGGCTTAATTTCCATGTATTTGTAGATTTCCAGCTTTTATTTTTTGTTGATTTTGCTTTATACTATTGTGGTCTGAAAGATACGTGGTATAATTTCAGTCTTCATAAATTTGATAAGACTTGTTTTGTATCCTATCGTATTATTTGTCTTGGAGAATGTTCTGTGGACATTGAGAAAAATGTCTATTCTGCTTCCCTTGGATGGAATGCTCTCTAAATGTCTGTGAAGTTCATTTGACCTAATGTGTGGTGCAATTTCATTGTTTCCTTGTTGATTTTATGTCTGGATAATCTATCCCTTGCTTGAAAGTGGAGTACTGAAGTACCCTATTATTACTGTATTGTCTATCTCTCCCTTGATATCTGTTAGTATTTTTTAAATATATTTCAGTCATCCTATACATATAATATATATATATATATATATATATATAATTATTATATCTTTTTGATGAACTGACCCCTTTATCATTATATATTGATGTTCTTTATCTCTTGTTCCCGTTTTTGGCTTAAAGCCTATTTTGGTCCAATATAAGTATAACTACCTCCACTTTCTTTTGGTTCCTACATACATAAATTATCTTTTGCTATCCCTTTACTTTGAGCCTATATGTGTTCTTAAAATGAGTCCTTCAAATGCAACATATAGTTGGGTCTTGTTTTTGTTTTTGTTTTTTAATCCATCCAACTACTCTGCTTTTTCATCAGGGTATACAATTGATTTACATTTAGAGTAAGTACTGATATATAAGGACTTACTAATGCCATCTTATTTTTTCTAGTTGTTTTGTATTTCTGTTGTTTCTTTTATCCTCTGTTGTGCCTACCTTTGTAAATTACTGATTTTCTGAGATGGTATCCTCTGTTTCTCCTTTCTTTATTATTTGTACATCTGTTGTAGGGTTTTGCTTTGTGGATATCTAAAATTTACATAAAACACCTTACAGATAAATCAGTCCATTTTAAGCTGATAGTAACTTAAATTTGTCACAAAATCTTCACCCTTTTACTCTTCCCTTTTATATTTTTGATGCCATTATTTACCACTTTTTATATTGTATATTTATTTATTAACACATTACAGCAGCTGTAATTATTTTAATATTATTTGTATTTGACCTTTACACTATACTTAAGTGATTTACACACCTTCCTATTACAGATTTAGAGTTTTTTTTTTTTTTTGTCTGAATATATATTTACCATTTCCAATGTGTGGTATACTGTTGTATGTTTTTATGTCACTGATTTATGCCTTTTCATTTCAGCTTGAAGAACTTTTTTCAGCATTTCTTGAAAGGTAGGTCTAGTGGTAGTGAACTCCTTAGCTTTTGTTTGTCTGGGCAAGCCTTTATTTCTTCTTCATATCTGTAGAATAACTTTGCTGAATAAAGTATTCTTGTCTGGCAATTCTTTTCTTTCTACAATTTGAATATGTCATTCCACTCTATCCTGGACTGTAAGGTTTGCAGGGAAATCTGCTGATTAGACTAATGGAGGTTCTTAGGCTGCATTTCATTTTCCCCTGGCTGCTTTTAGATTTCTTTCTTTATTCTTGATTTTTGACAGTTTCATTATAATGGGTTTTGGGGAAGGTATCTTTGCATTGAGATAATAGGATGATCTATTAGCTTTATGAACTTGGATGCTCAGTTTGCTCCCCAAGTTTGGGAAGTTCTCACGTATTAGTTATTTAAATAAATGTTCTGCTCCATTCTTCTTCTGGTTCCCTGATTATTTGAATATTTGTTCTTTTTATGAATTTCTGTCAATCACGTATGCTTTCTTCTTTTTTTCATTCTTTTTTCTTTGTTCTCCTATAACTGGGTTATTTCAAAATTCCTATCATCTAACTCACTTATTCTGTCTTCTATTTGCTCTACTCATTGCAGATACTCACTATTGCATATATAAATTTTTAATTTCACACAGAATTCTTCAGCTCCAGAATTCTTTTCATTTGATCACATATTTTTTTGAGAGTTCATTGGATAGTTTTCTGAGTTTCTTTCTTTCTTCCTTCCTTTTTTTTTTAAGGTTTTACCAATTTATTTGACAAAAAAAGAGAGCATGAACAGGGGGGAGGAGCTGGGTAGAGGAAGAGGCAGACTCCCCACCAAGCAGAAAGCCTGACCCAGGTCTTGATTCCAAGACCCCAGGGCCATAACCTGAGCCAAAGGCAGATGCTTAAGCAACTAAGCTACCCAGGTGCCATTTTTTTTGAGTTTCCTTGTAGCTTGTTGAGTTTCTTCAAAACAGCTATCTTCAAATCTTTATAATCTGGAACACAAAAGCCTTCAAATATGCTTATTGAAGAATTACTCTTGTCTTTTTTTCTTTTTGATTGCACGTTTCCTTGATTTTTCATGTTCCTTGTAATTTTGCATTGATACTTACATTTGATATAGCAGATGCCTCCTTACATGTTTTCTAATTGTCTTCAGATAAAGTATTTTGGTTAATGTTAATACCTCTGGTTAATCTTTGTATTGATACACCTGTTCTACCTTTCTGATCCTTCTGGTAGCAGAATTTATAATTTTTTATGTCTTCTCTGGTCCTTACAAAACACCAGGCTGGCTACTAGAATCCTTTGTTCTTCCTTTTTTTAACTTTTATTTATTTTTATTTATTTATTTTTTTTTTTTTTTAAGATTTTATTTATTCGACAGAGATAGAGACAGCCAGTGAGAAAGGGAAAACAAGCAGGGGGAGTGGGAGAGGAAGAAGCAGGCTCATAGCAGAGGAGCCTGATGTGGGGCTCGATCCCACAATGCCAGGATCACGCCCTGAGCCGAAGGCAGACACTTAACCACTGTGCCACCCGGGCGACCCATCCTTTTTTTTTTTAAAGGTGGTATTATAGCACAAATCTCAAGTTTGTATATTAAATGAAATTAAATATTGTGCTATATATTATATAAATATATATGTTATAATTAAGCATACATTTATTCTATTAAGTACTTTATGTTAAATGTATATTGTATATTACATCTTTAAATATACAAAGTATATATTATATATACATATATACATTTGAAAGTGAATGTATATACATGGAATGTATATATTTTTTCATTTTCCTTTTGAGAGCTGTTAGTCAAACAGTAGGAAACTTTACCATATCTGAACTAAAATATTTATGAGGTGACTTTAGAAAATCATACATTCTTAAAATCTTGCAGAAATAAGTGAGGAAATGCTTTTTAAAAGTCAAATATAGACTATGAGATTAGAAGAATGAATATAACAATTCAAATTCACTTACTGTGATGAGTTCCTTCAATTTATTATGTTCTTATTTAATTCAGTAGCCCAATTACTTTATGGTGTCTTCATAATTATGACTGTTGATTAAGAGCTCTTATAAACATAAATTATGAGAGTAAAGCACAATTGTTCTTGTTTATTCATTTTAAATTGAACAAAATATTTCAAAAGCTTATTGGTCTCTAATTGTTAACATAAATCCTTTTGAAACTTTTCTATTCCAAAGTGTTGCTAAACTGCTTAAAATCTGGTTTTGATTCTGGGCACCTGACATAGAAGCTATTTTCTGAGTATTTCTTGCTTTTCTAAAATACCTTACCAATTGACTGTATATAAAACAGTTAAGTTGATTGCCATGACTATTGATATGTTAGCAAACCACTTATCATGCAAGCATTTGAGTAATATGGAACTTTCATCATTCAGTATTAAAAATTTCCAATGAACAATGAGAGAATGAGAGCTATGTTCTACCCAATGGATAAAATCATTCCCAAATACATTTCTACTTTATTTTGGCCTCATGAACTTGAGGTGTGGTAAAGGCAACACACCACAATAATACCACGAAGGCATGATTGTAGGATCTGAAATCCAGAAAAGAGCAGAGCTCAATCCTGATACTTGGAGATGACTAGACCAAAATCAAGAGATGCTATATGATTATTCCCAAGATCACAAAGTGAGTCAGGAGAGAATTATATGTTAAACCAATGATTTTTCTGCCACACTGTGGAATTATACTTAAATCAGTATTTTCAATGTGTGACCACTTGAATCCAAATTATTTGGATGCCTATGAAAAATTCATATTCCTGAATTTTTCCCCAAATCCACTGAATCAAAATGGTGGCTGGGAGTCAGTGGTAGGATCTGCATTAGTAGCAATCACCTGTAACACTTTCTTATATACATCAATTTAATATATTTTTTTTATTTTTAATATATATTTATTATTTATATATAAATACATATATTATATATATAACGTACACACACACACAAACATTAAGGAATAAAATACAGCTATAAGCAATCAACTTTTTTGTAAGTGTCATTGATATAACTAATACCATCTAAATAACTGGGGGAAATTCTCAATAACAATAATATAGGTTTCTAGAGTCTATTCCAAATATGATAGCTGTTCTAGTGTGAACACAAGTGATTCAGAGACCATCATTTTTGGAAAACATTTTTCTATGTGATGACATCATTTCTTTTCCGAAGTGTATTAGCTAGGCATTGGAAATTTATAGTTCTTTTTATAAAGCTATTTTTCTTAAGTTACAAGTTGAGAATTAGTCACTTGACCACCAGTGAATCTGTTGAAGCACATGACATTTCCTAGTTAGCTGTACGAAAATGTACATAACTGTAGAATTCATAAATCTCCTGTAATAAACTTAATTAGCAGCACATTAATTTTATTTGTTGCTGTATTAAATACTGGATTATAGCTGGTATTAAAAGATACCAATTATATCCTAAGCCTACATACAAACTTCATTGATTTTATTATGTTTATAGTCGTATTGGAAGTATGTGTTTGCATGCATGTTCTTTAAAAAAATTACTGCTTTTGATAATGACTCCATTGAAAATACAGAATATGTATTTTAATTAATGTAGAATAGTTTCTAATCATTATCCATCATAGTTTGCTAAAAATATTAAAGCATTCAATCATGACTTTATTGGCAGATAATATGTAGCAACCACCTGTGGTGGTTAATTTTAAGCCCAAACTGATTGGGCTACAAGGTGCCCAAATATTTGGTCAGTTATTATTCTGAGTGTGTTTGTGAAGATGTTTTTGGATGAGATTAACATTTCAATCAGTAAGGTGAGCAAGGTAGATTGCCCTCCCTCCTTGTGAGTGGTCCTGATGCCATCAGTAGAATGCCTGAATCAAACAAAAAGGGGTGACTTTTACACAAATAAGAGTGAACTTCTGTGACTACCTCGAGGTGAAAAATCGGTCTTTCCTTGAGTTTTGATGTGAAGCTAAACATAGGCTCTTAGTTCTTGAGATTTCTGACTTTCAGATTAGAATTTATACCTTTGGTTCATCTAGGTCTCAGGCCTTTGGATTTAAACTAGAACCACATCATTGGCTCTCTTGGGTCTCGAGTTTATTAATTGCAAATCTTGGAATTTCTCAACCTCCATAATTATGTAGGACAATTCCTAATAATTAAGGAATATAATTTTATATATACATATCTGTGGGGTTGTATGGATTGTATGTATGCATACATATGTACACAATATTTACACAAACACATATCTACATAAACATATGTATATCCTTTTGGTTCTGTTTCTTTTGAGAACCTTGAGCAATATATCACTTACCCACCTATGTAAAATACAGCTCAGCTTTATTACAGACAGCAGAAAGCAAACAGATTTGCTTTCTGGCATATAATCTTTAACGAAGTACATATGCTTTGGCTTCACAGAAAACTAGATGCTCAGATCATACCAGAGAATTGTTAGTCAGTGGTTTCTGCTAGAACAGATGTAACATAATAGTATATTTAGGTAAAAATTGTACAGAATAAATTCTTGTGTTAGAGAGACTTCAAATTAAATCTGTATGTTGCTTATACTTGGAATTATATTTGTTCCCATTTGAGTGAGATTAAATCAAGCTGGTAGAATAACTCCCACATTGTACTATCTGTTCACTATGGGGCAAGTAATACAGGAAAAAGTTAATAAATATACCCATTTTGTGTATTTCCTTATCGTTTTTCAGTTTATGTGTATATCTGACTACCTCCCATTTTTGAGAGTGGAGAAAATAAAATTAAGCTGTGGAAAGAGCATGGTCACACATATTTTATATCCTAGCTATATCACTTCTGAGTTTGGCTAAGGCCCTTAACCAAACTGAGTTTCCTGATCTTCCTCAGAAAATTTGTTCTATATAACCAACACCTTAGACTTATAAAATGTCAAGTTATGTATGTCATTATTTATCATGATATAGCCACTTAGTAGACTTTCAAGAAATATTTATTCGGTAGAAATTTATACTTGCTTCAAAAAACCAATACATCATTGTGATATTTTCCCCTATTTTAGAGGAATATAATGTAAAATGAGGGATAAAATAGGTTGTTCAGAGGTCACTCTTGAGAAAATGTTAAAAAATCTAGATGTTTGAAAGTATCTAGTTGCCAAATTTGTATGATCTTAAAATGGAAATTGATCAGAAAATATTTGACAATGAATTCATTACACATATGCATTTACATGATGAGGTTCTGCCTCTTTTAAATTTTGAAATAATTTTAACTAAATTATTCTATTAAATTTTGTACTCTTTACTCAGCCTCTTGTAATGTTAACATCTTCAATATCAAAGGCAGGATCCTGATATTGATACAACTTTGTGTGTGTGTGTGTGTGTGTGTGTGTGCAGCACTGTGAATTTTTATCACATGTGTGGCTTCCTGTAGATACTACCACAATCAAGATACATGTCAATACTTAACATAAAGTTCCATTTTACTTCCAATATAGCCCCCTCCCCATTTCTTTTTCCTTTTTTTTTTTTAACATTGAATTATCTTGGTGATTACTAACATCATCCTCAACAGCAACATCAGACATTTTTTTAAAGTAGGCTCCACGTCCAGCATGGAGCCCAACACAGGGCTGAACTTACAACCCTGAGGTCAAGACCTGACCTGAAACCAAGATTCAGACACTCAAATGACTGAGCCATCCAGGTGCCCCAACATCAGACATTCTTAAACTAAGTCCATAGTTATGCCTTGTGTTAAATCTCTTAGAAGAGGCTCCAACTTTCCACTCCTACCAATCCTAACTTTGGGACACAGCAATAGACTCAGTGACTTTCAGGACTTGACCTACCATGACTTTATTATTTTTTTTTACCATCTTCATCATTTTTAAGTGTACAGTACAGTAATGTTAAATACATATACATTCTTTTGCAATTGTCTGTACCTTTTTTATTTTGCTAACCTGTTGAACAACAATTCCACTTTTCCCCATCCTCTCAGCCACTGGGAACTGCCATCCCCCTTTTACGTCTCTAAGACTTTGTTCCTTTAGATATCTCATCGTAAGTAGAATCATGTAGTATTTGCATTTTTGTGACTGGTTTATTTTGCTTGGCATAATATCCTTAAGGTTCATCCATGTTGTAGCAAATGACAAGATTTCCTTCATTTTTAAGGCTGACTAATATTCCATTGTAGGTATACACCACATTTTGTTTATCCATTCATCCATCAATGAACATTTGGGTTACTTCCATCTCTTGGCTCTTGTGGACAATGCTGTAAGGAACATGAGTGTGCAAATATCTCTTTGAGATCCTCGTTTATATTTGATAGTTAATTATGAATGGAATTCTTTTGGATATATACCCAGAAGTGGGATTGCTGGATCATATAGTGATTTTATTTTTAATTTTTTTGAGGAAAATCCATACTTTTTTCCATAGCAGCCACACCATTATACATTTCCACCAACAGTGCACAAGTGTTCCAATTTCTGCACATCCTTGTCATCACTTGTTATTTTCTGTTTTTTAATTAAGTTCTTTATTTAACTCCAGTATAGTTAACATACAGTGTTACATTAGTTTCATGTGTATAATATAGTGATTCAACAATTCTGTCCATTACTCAGTGTTCATCATAAATCCATTCTTAATTCCCATCATCTATTTCACCCATTCTCCCACCCACCTCCCCTCTGGTAAGCATCTGTTTGTTCTCTATAGTTAACAGTCTGTTTATTTGGTTTGTCTCTTTTTTTCCCCTTTGTTTGTTTTGTTTCTTAAATTCCACATATTAGTAAAATCATATGGTATTTTCTTTCTCTGACTGACTTATTTCACTTAGCATTCTACCTTCTAACTCTATCCATGTCGTTGTAAATGGCAAGATTTCATTCTTTTTTATGGCTGAGTAATATTCCAGTATATGTACCACAACTTTCTTATCCATTTGTCTATCAATGGACACTTAGGCTGCTTTCAGGATTGTTCTGATGACAGAGAGACAATAGATGGGAATTCATTTAAAAAGGTGAAGTTCCAAACTCACATGAGACATTGTAATTTTATTATGGTTAAATATACATTTGAAAATACATTTGAAGAGCCCAATATACTTGCAGCTGAATATTATTTTTCTTAAAATCAGATGTCCTTGAGTCCATATGTAATCATGGTGACAGTGACTGTCAAGTCACATGACTTGTGTTGATGCTGACTCCAGACCTCATTCTTTATCATTGTTTGATCACCAGTTTGTTTTCTCTCAAGCTCCCATGAGCATACTTACTTCCCTGAGCATCCTTACTCCTGAGACATTGCAAGAGTCATCTCATTAGTGTTCCAGATCTAGCCCATACAGTATTGCCATGCTATTAATACACACTGACCTCAGCAAGAGCTAAAATTCTCCAAATGTGGTTCTTATCTGCCTTGATAACATGGTCTCCACTAAATCTGCTCTTTCTGCCTTAGTTGGCTTGAGAATTCAACAGCTCCTTCATTCTATCCACACTTGAGCTCAACATCATTTGTTCCTCAGAGCACATTCACTTCTCTCTCTATATATAAATTCTGTCGAGTGTAGGCCATAAATGCAGTCGATAGGACTGTATACTCTCTGGCTCAAAGGGCGTGGGCTTAAACTTTGGCTCTGTCTTTCCTGCTGTGTGAGCCTGGACTCATTACTGAAATTCTCTCTGCCTCAGTGTTCTCATTCACATAATGAAGATGAGAGCAATACCCACTCCATGAAGCTGGTGTAAGCAATTAAATCAAGACCACATGTAGGCAACACAGGACTACTTAACCCTAGTTTATTATTAATATAACTAGGACTAATCATTAGTAGTAGTGATATTAATGGTAATAACAGCAGTGATAGTCATATGGTGCTGGTAGTAGTAGTTGCAGTAGTAGCAGCAGAAGTATTTGTATCAGAATCTTCTTCCTTACCTCACATCCTCTCAGCTTACCTTTTACTCTAGCAATTACTGAAAGAACACTTCCTGAGGGGAAGCCACTGCTAGCTGCCTCAGCTGCCCTGCATGTTTCATGTCTGCCTGAGGGAAGGGATTTAGTACCCACTGGACAGCTTGGCCCAATAGGATAGAACTATGCATAAGAGCCTGCTTCTTCCCTGCCTCAAGAGGGTAATTCTAGGAGCATTGTAACAGCTCTTCAGCAGTCCCCAGGTTGAGCACAGCTGGGATGGGTGCTGACTTTGCATTTTTGCCCTTCAAATGTCCTTCCTGCTTCTCTTTCTGCTTCCATTCCTGTACTATCTCTCATCCTCATTATCCTTTGCTCCTTAGGACCACCCTAGGTAATAAACTCTCTTCCTGTAAGCTCTTCTTTTCAGCTTTATTGAGGTATAATTGAAGCATATTTAAAATATATAATGTGAAGATTTGACATATGTATACGTTATGAAATGACTACTGTACATCCATCACCTCACGTAATTACTCTGTGTGTGCGTGTGTGTGTGTGTGTGTGTGTGTGTGTGTGTGTGGTGAGAACCTATGAGGTCCACTCTCTTAGCAAATTTCAAGTACACAACATAGTATTCTTTTTTTTATAACATTTATTTTTTATAGTAATATTTTTTATTATATTATGTTAGTCACCATACAGTACATTCCTGGTTTCTGATGTAAAGTTCCATGATTCATTACTTGCGTATAACACCCAGTGCACCATGTAATACGTGCCCTCCTTACTACCCATCACCAGCCTATCCCATTCCCCCACTCCCTCCCCTCTGAAGCCCTCCGTTTGTTTCCCAGAGTCCATAGTCTCTCATGCTTCATTCCCCCTTCTGATTACCCCCCCTTTCTTTATCCCTTTCTTCCCCTACCGATCTTCCTAGTTCTTATGTTCCATAGATGAGAGAAATCACATGATAATTGTCTTTCTCTGCTTGACTTATTTCACTTAGCATTATCTCCTCCAGTGCCATCCATGTTGCAGCAAATGTTGAGAAATCGTTCTTTTTGATAGCTGAGTAATATTCCATTGTATATATGGACCACATCTTCTTTATCCATCCATCTGTTGAAGGGCATCTTGGCTCCTTCCACGATTTAGCTATTGTGGACAATGCTGCTATGAACATTGGGGTGCATATGGCCCTTCTCTTCACTATGTCTGTATCTTTGGGGTAAATACCCAGTAGTGCAATGGCTGGATCATAGGGTAGCTCAATTTTTAACTTTTTAAGGGACCTCCACACTGCTTTCCAGAGTGGCTGTACCAACTTGCATTTCCAGTATTCTTAACCCTGGTCATCATTCTGCACATTAGATCTCCAAGGCTCATTCATCTTGTAACTGAAGCCTTGTGTCCTTTGACCAGGATCTCCCCACTTCCCCAAACTTTAATCTCTGATAACCACTACTGTTTTCTCTATTTCTGTAAGTTCAAATCTTCTTTCTTTTCTAGATTCAACATATAAGTGAAATCATACAGTATATGTTTTTCTCTTGCTGGCTAACTTCACTTAGCATAAAATTCTGTAGGTTTATCCATGTTGTCACAAATAGCAGGATTTCCTTCTTTCTTATGGCAGAATAATATTCCTCTGTGTGTGTCTGTGTGTGTGTGTGTACACAAACAACATTTTCTTTACCCATTCATGTATCAATAGAAGTTACATTGTTCCCATATCCTGGCTATTACAAATAATGTTTCAATAAACATTAGAGTACAGATATCGCTTTGATTTCATATATATATATATATATCCAGGAGTGGGATTATTGGGTCATATGGTAGCTCTACTTTTATTTTTTGAGGAATTGCCATAATGTATGAAATACTTTCCCCCCAACAGTGTACAAGAATTCCCTATTCTTCACATTCTAATGCTTGCTATTTTTTTTTTATAAAAGTCATCCTAAGAGATATGAGGTGATATCTCATTGTGGTTTTTATTTGCATTTTGCAATTAGTACTGATGCTGAACACCTTTTCTTGTACCTGTTGGCCATTTGTATGTCTTCTTTTAAAAATGCCTACTAAAGATGATGATTTTTGCTACTGAGCTATAAATAAGTTCCTTATATATTTTGGATACTAACCCCTTATCAGTTGTATGCTATGCAAATATTTTCTCCAATTCTGTGGGTTTTTTGTTAATTATTTTCTTTGCTATGCAGACACTTTTTAGTTTCATGTAGTCCAACTTGGTTATTTTTGATTTTGTTGCCTGTGCTTTTGATGTCATATCTGAAAGATCATTGGCAGGACCAATGTCAAGGAACTTACTTTCCACGTTTTCTTCTAAGAGTTTTGTAGTTTCTGGTCTTTTAAATATTTAATTCATTTCAAGTTAATTGAGACTGGTATAAGACAAGGGTCCAATTTCATTATTTTGCATGTGGATATTTTTTATTAAAAAGACTATCTTTCCCCCATTGTGTATTCTTGGAGACTTTGTCAAAGATTAGTAGACCATCTATGCATGAATTTATGGCTGGGATCTCTATTTTGTTCCAGTGGTCTATATATCTGTTTTAATGCCAGTAATGCTATTACTATGGCTTTGTTGTAGAGTTTGAAATCAAGAAATGTGATGCTTCAAGTTTTGTTCTTTCTCAAGACTGCTTTGGCTATTAGGGATCTTTTGTGCCTCCATATATTTTAGGATTCTTTTTTTCTGTTTCTGTGGAGAATGCCATTGGAATTTTGATAGAGATTGCATTGAATCTGTAGATCATTTTGAGTACTGTGAATTTTAATAGTATTGATTCTTTCAATCCATGAACAGGGATATTTTCCCTTTTATTTATGCTTTCCTCAATTTCTTTCATCATGTCTTATAATTTTCAGTATTAGGTTTTTTACCTCCTTGGTTAAATTTATTATTATTTTATTCTATTTGATACTATTGTAAATGGGATTGCTTTCTTAATTTCTCTTTCTGATAGTTTATTGTTAATGCATAGAAACACAATTGATGTTTGTGTGTTGATTTTGTTTTCTACAATTGAGTCTATTTATTAGTTCCAACACATTTTGGGTGGAGTCGTTGGAGTTTTCATTATATAAGATCATGTCATCTGCAAAGAGAGACAATTTTATTTCTTCCTTTCGGATTTGGATCTTTTAAATTTATTTTTCTTGCTTAATTGATCTGGCTATAACTTTACTTTTATATTGAATAGAAATGACAGGAGTGGGTATCCTTGTCTAACTCCTCATCATAAAGGTAAAGCTTTCAGCTTTTCAATATGAATATAATGTTACCTTTAGACTTATCATATACACTCCTTCTATATTCAGTTTGTTGAAGATTTTTGCATCTATGTTTTTTAGGGCTATTGATCTCTCTCTCTCTCTCTTTTTTTTTTTTTTACTTGTGCTGTTCTTGTCTGGCTTTGATATGAGGGTAGTATTGATCTTATAAAATGAATTTGGAAGAGTTCTTTCCTTTTTAAGTTTTTGGAAGAGTTTAAGAAAACTTACTGTTTATTCTTCTTTAAATGTATAGTAGCATTCACAAGTAAAGCCATCCAGGTCTTGCACTTTTATTTGTTTTGATATTTTCGATTACTGATTCAATCTCTTTACTCATTTCTGATCTGTTCAGATTTTCTTTTTCTTCATGTTTCAGTGTTGATGGATTACACATTCCTAAGAATTTATCCATTTTTCTAGGTTGTCCAATTTTTGGCAATTTTTGGCATTCACAGTAGTCTCTTGTCATTATTCATATTTTTAATTTTTAATTATGATATTTGGAAATATGAAATAAATGCTGATTCTAATGATATGAAATTTTTAGTAAGATTGGGATTACGTTTTTACAAATGACTTTGAAAATCTATTTATAAAACTAAATTATTTTCTTCTTAACATTGCTATTTCATATATGTGTTTCCATAAACTGTATCTGTCTCAAAAATATGTTTTTTTGTTTATTCATCGTCTTTGAAATATAAAGTAAATGTCAAAATCTATATATTGAGATTTGACTTTAAGATTAGATTTCCAGAATTTCATTTTTCTTTTCTTTCTTTCTTTCTTTCTTTCTTTCTTTCTTTCTTTCTTTCTTTCTTTTTTTCTTTCTTTCTTTCTTCCTTTCTCTTCTTCTTCTTCTTCTTCTTCTTCTTTCTTCTTTCTTCTTTCTTCTTCTTCTTCTTTTTGTAGGTTCCATGCCCAGCATGCAGCCCAAAGCAGTGCTTGAACTCATGACCCTGTGATTAAGACCTGAGCTGAAATCAAGTGTTGGTCAGTTAACCAACTAAGCCACCCAGGCACCCTGATTTCCAGAATTTTTGAAAAAATTAAAACACCATATTATATTCTGGCATAGCAAGAATTTGTTGGGTCTTTAGTACCAACTGTTCCCATCAGTCCAAAATATATTTTAATTTAATGATTTCTTTACTTTTACTTTATATATTTTGGTATTCCAATATTGGGTGCATTTATATTTATAATTAATATGTCCTCTTGATGAGTTGACCTAGCTATCATTATATAATAACTTTATGTGTCTCTTATTACAGTTTTTCAGTTAAAGTCTATTTTGTCTGGAACAATTGTATCTATTCCTGCTCTCTTTTGGGTTCCATTTACATTGAATATCATTTTCATCCCTTCACCTTGAGCCTGTGTGTGCTCTTGAAGTTGAAGTGGTTCTCTTGAAGGTAGTTGGGTCTTTTTGGTCTTAATCCATCTGGGCACTCTATGCCTCTTTTTTGCCCATTTATATTTAAAGTAATTTTTGATAGGTAAGGACTTACTGTTGCCATTTTATTGTTTTCTGTTTTGTTTCTTTGTTTCTTTTTCCCTCTCTTGCTGCTTTCCTTTGTGAATTGATGATTTTCCAGTCATTTGTTTTGATTCCATTCTTTTTACCTTTTGCTTTGCACTATAGGTTTTGCTGTGTGGCTTCCATGAGGCTAACATAAAACATCTTATAGTTATTTTAAGGTGATCACAACTTAATTTTGGTTATGTGAATACTTTATTCTTTTACTCTTCCTTCCCACATACTATGTGTTTGATGTCACAATTTACATCTTTTAATATTATGTATTCATTAACAAAATTGTCTGTACAGTTAGTTTCTAATACTTTTGTCCCTTGACCCTTATAGTAGAGGTAAGTGATTTGCACATTATCATATTAGAGTATTATGAATTTGACTATATACTTAAACTTGTCATTGTGTTTTATATTTTCATGTTACTAATTAGTATCATTTCACTTAAGCTTGAAGGATAATTTTTTTAACAATTCTCATAAGGCAGTTTAGTGGTGATGAACTCCCTCAGCTTTTGTTTGTCTGGGAAAGTTTTATTTCTCATTCATTTCTGAAGGATAACTTTATCAGGTAAACTATTCTTGGTTGGCAGGGTTTATTTATTTATTTATTTATTTATTTATTTATTTTCAGTACTTTAGTAAAAGGTGAAAGATTTATTTGATCTGAAGAGAAACAAGAGTATTTTTTTTTTTTTTTGGAGCACTTTAAATATACCGTCTCACTCTCTTTTGGCTTATAAGGTTTCTGCTGCAAAACCCACTGATAGCCTTATAACTGTTGCCTTATATTTAGGATTATTTTTTTTTTCTTGCTGCTTTTAAAATTCTTTTTTGGTTTTATATTTTAGACATTTTTATAATATGTCTTTAATAAGATCATTTTGGGTTGAGTCTTTCTAGGGACTTATGAGCTTCATAAACTTGCTCCCCAGCTTTGGGAAGTTCTCAGCCATTATTTCTCTAAATAACTTTTTTGTGCCTTTCTTCCTCTCATCTCCTTCTGGGTGTCCTATAATGAGGAGTTTTTTGTTTGTTTGGTTTGGTTTTTGAGGGTTTTTTTGGTTTTTTGGTTTTTTTTTTGTCTTTTTTTGGTATCCTTTGATTCACACAGGCATTCTTAACTCTTTTTCATTTTTTTTCTTTGTTCTTCTTTGAATGTTACCGAATGACTTGTCTTTGACTTCACAGATTTTCTTCTGCTTTATCAAATATGCTGTTGATGCTCTCTATTGCATTTTTCAATTCATTTATTGTATTCTTCAGTTCTAGAATTTCTGTTTGATTCTTTTTATGATTTCTATATCTGTTAAACTCCTTATTTTGTTTATGTATTGTTTTCTTGATTTCACTGAATTATCTTTCTGTGTGTGTTTGGCTTTCTTTATAGCTCATTGATTTTCCTTAAAGCAACTGTTTTTAATTATTTATCATGTAAGTTGCATATCTCCATATCTTTTGAATTCGTTACTGGGAAATTACTGATTTTCTTTGGTAGTTTCATGTGTCCTTGATTTCTTATGTTCCTTAAAGTTTTGCATTTATCTTCACTTTTGAAGAAGCAGTTACCATCAGCAATCAGTAGAGACTGACTTTAGAAAAGAAAAACCTTGTCAGCCCTGCCAGGGATACTGAGGCTTTCTTAGACCGTTTCTATGGATAAACATGCTCCACACTTCTTGTTCCCTCTTGTGGGGAAATTCTTAAGATTGCTTCCCTTCTCAGGGTGCCTGGTGGTTCATTTGGTTATGTGTCTGACTTTGGCTCAGGTCATGATCTCAGGGTCCTAGGATTGAGTCCCACATCAGGGAACTCTACTCAGCAAGAAGTCTGCTTGTCCCTCTCCCTCTCCTTCTGCCTCTCCCCCCTCTCATGTTCTTTCTGTCTCTTTCTGAAATAAATAAATAAAATCTTAAAAAAAAAAAAACCTAAAAAAAAATTGTATGCCGTCTCTCACTCCTTGAAAGTCAGGCCAGGTGCCAGAAGCCTTCCGTTCACTTTCCATGTAGTAGTGCTGAAAGCTCCATTTTGTGTACTTTCTCCTAATTTCAGAGTTGAGATGGCTTTCTATATGTACCCACTAGCTATCTACAAAGGCTTGCACTCACTGCCCCTCAGAGGCGTGCAAGGGGAATCAGCTATAAGGTATAAGGATGTGTTAGTGAATTGCACAGGCCATTGGGTACCCACAGGCCATTTGGGGAGACCCACATTAGAAGTGACTTCAGTGGTTTATTGGTGAGCATCCTGATAAGTCTGCAAAGTGGTTAGTAGGATCCATGAGAGCACTGGCTGTGTTTTCCCAGCCCCTGCTTCACCAGTTATACAGCTTACCTCAGTATTCTGAGTGGGGTGAGACTCTTTGGCAGTGTTCTGCACAGCTAGGGAAGTCAGGAAATCATTCAAACACTGACTTTTCTCTGTGGAAGAAATTATGAGCTGAGAAGGTTTTTTGGCACTACGCTGTTCTGCCTTGGGGGAGATACGATGTGAATAAAGTAAAACTCTTCCCCTTACCCTCTTTGATGTGTCCAATCTTAGATCCTTTCTTCCTCCAACAGTTTGTTGGAACTTCTTCACTGAACTCCCAGATTTCCACATAGGTATGCTTATCTGTGAGTGATTGTTAAACTTGGTTTTTGGGGAGAAGATGGTAGAAAACACTGTTTTGCCATTTTGTTTTTGTCATCTCAGCTGTAAGCTCTTGTGTCAACTTTTTTTTTCCTTAGGTGAGACCAAGGGTAAGTCTTCTTTACTTTTCAGTGTCCAGAAACTTGACTTTATTCATGAATCTTCTCAAGTCCAGTGCACAGTGATATATTCCTGTTTATGCTGTTTGGGAGTTAATCTAAGCAGAAATGTGACATACTTTTATTTGTATTTGTTACTCTGTAAAACATTAGCAATATTGACTGTCTACTATGTACGGGTACTCTAGAAATCTCTTTATATGTGCTACCTAACTGAACTCTTTCCACTTACACTTGCCAGTGATAATTATCACTTGAAAGTTATAGTGGAAGAAACTAAGATTTAGAGAATTTCAAACATTTGACAGTTTCTTATAGCTAGCAAGTGAGTGGCCTGAATTCAAACCTTGATTTCCTTTACTACAAAGTTAATATATCATTTCTAATGTTGTTTATGCTTTGTCTTTCCAGTTACAAATGTGACATGTGTCTTCTATTTCACACTAAACTAATCACTGTGCTTCTGCAAATATTTAAGCTACAATGGGAAGAATAGCCCACCTAAAATATTGAATTGTATTTTAAATTTGTGGACAAAACTGAAGGATCTTAGAAAATGTGTATTATTTTCAGAGTTTTCCAATTCCAAAGGGCCTTCCCTTTCCTCAATAATATAAAGAGGAAGTTATAGTAAAATGATTGTCAAGGCTGTGATTACTTTTAAAATTTTTTTATCTTTCAATCTAACTTGATACTTGATGATTTCATAAAGTAAGATGATATTTAAGAGCCTTGAATATTAATAATAATCTTGTTTCCGGAAGTGATCTGTTGTAATTATTACCACCAGACAATCATTCTTTCATATTTTAAACATTTTATCCTGCATCTTTCAATAATATCAATAAATAATAACGTTCTTTCTTATAAAATTGAGCTGAATACATGTGTTCTCTGCTACGAATCATGATAGCTAAGGATTTGTGTTAAAATATATGGCTTCTGAGAAGACCTATTTTGATGGTGAAGGATTCTGTGAAAGGAAGTTGCCAATGCTATTCTGTCATATTTTGGACCACCTTTTAGGTACCTGAGACTTCTCCATTTTCTACTAAAATCATATATTAATTTGGACCGGATTGATAATCTGTTTCCATTCTAATAAGAGAACCAACAGGGCTTTGGCCATCTCCTGGGAGCCTGACCTCCCACCAGAGATGTACCGAATTAAAATCTGCATGTTAACAGAATCCCTTGGTGATTCCTTTACATAATAAATTTTAAATTGCATCTTTGAGATACAACTCAATTACTCCCTCAGGCTACATAATGAATGAAGATTTCATATTTTTTGAAGTTTTGTCTTTTTAAAAAATGATAGAACATTTTTTCCAATTTATGTCAGTCCCTGACTTTTCAATGAGAGCCATTAATATTATTGTATTCCCCTCTTTAAATTCATAACAAGATTCCGTTTAATAGTCATAAAGAGAAAAGATAAATCAAATGTCTGTCAAACATCATTATTGTTAAAACTAAGGGCTAGATGTTAAAACTATTCTAATGAAAGTATTTTCCTTGCTATAGAAAAATTTGGTCATATTTTTGAAATGGCGTAGTGATAAAAATTTCCCCTCAATATCTGAACATTCAACTAGTCAAAATATGAGTTGTTATTTTGGGAATCATGGGAAAAGATTGTAATAAGTAATTAAATTCTGTCTAGCAAAATTATGCCAGGTCTTTCAAATTTATTCAATTTCACTCCTATTCTTCAGTGGATTATTACTATTTTGTGTGGTTGAGTAACTTTTGATTTTTGTTGTTTTATTGAAATGTGTATGGCACATAACATTGTGTATATTTAACGTGTAAAGCATGTTGATTTGATACATTTAATATTGTAATATAATTCCCACTATAACAGTAATTAGTACCTTTCTCACATTACATAATTACTATTTCTTTTAGTGGTTAGAATAATTATGTTCTAGTCTCTTAGCAAGTTTGAAGATTATAGTATAGTATTGCTATCTATAATCACTATGCTCTGCACCATATCTCTAGGACTTATTTACTACTTACTGCAAATTTGTGCCCTTAAACCACATGTGTTTTATTCCTCTAGTGCCCAACCCCTGGTAAACAACATTTTAATCTCTGTTTGCATGAATTGGCTTTTTAGATTCCATATTTGGAATGGAGTGATTATAGTACTATTTGTCTTTCTCTGATTTATCTCACTCAGCATAATTTCCTCAAGGTCCATCCTAGGTTGTCACAAATGGTAGGATGGTCTTCTTTTTCATGGTTGAATTATATTATATCGTGTATTATGTATATATACCACATTTTCTTTATCCATTTATTCACTGATGAGCACTTAGACTGTTTCCATATATTGACTGTTGTGAATAATGTTGTAATAAACATGGAAGGGCTTATATTTCCTCAAATTCTTATTTTCATTTCATTTTGATATATATCTAGAAGTGAAATTTATGGATCATAAAGTAGATCTAAGTTTAATTTTTTGAAGTACCTCCATACTGTTTTCCATAGAGCCTGAGCCAATCTGCATTCATAACCAACAGTGAATAACCAATATTGCACAGTGGTTATCTTTTCTCCACATGTTCACCAACACTTGTTATCTCTTGAGTTTTTTTGATGAGAGTTGTTCTAACAGGTGTGAGGTGATTTTCATGTACTTGTTGGCCATTTGGATGTCTGCTTTGGAAAAATGTCCACTATCTTTTGTTTAGGTTGTAATGCAAGGTCCATTTTCATACAGACAGTGTCATTGCAATAAGGCATGGAAACAGTCATGATTTTCTGGCTACTGTGTCAGGCCTTGCTTCAGACCGCATACCCAAGTCATAAGAGTGGTAAGGACTGTAAGAATTGCCTAATGCAGAAGTCCTCAAACTATGCCCTCCAGAGTGCCAGGGTTTGAGAAAAATGGCCTAATTTTCTGTGGGAAAGTAAGCAAGCCTGAAAATCTGAGCCAACTCTCCTGCCCATATCAATAGTAACTGTTTAGCACTTATGCATTTTTCATACTGAATTTCTGCATAGCATTTAGATGGAACACATCATTCCATGGCTGAATAAATAAATACAATTCCCTAGTTGGTTTTGTCTTTCTCTTAGCAGGTGGAGAATGGTTTTAGGTTGGAAAAAAAATTTTTTTTTACATAAATGAAAGTGTTTTCATTGTGAAGAGCAAAGTTCATAAGCTCAAATACCTCAGGCCCGGGGAGATAAATGAACAAGTGAAGGTGTAATGTATTCTAGATAGAAGCAACTTGTGATCAATTAATTGAAGAGGGAATTGTCTTGCCAGAGTGAAAATTTGATACACAAACAAAATCTGTCTACAGGCCATATCTGGTGCTTGTTTTGTTATCAGAGATCTCTCCTGTAGAGGATACTTGAAAATGTAGGGCAAAATGATGTGTTCTAAAACTAAATCATTTCTGAAATACATTTCATGCTGGTGATAAAATATGCTGTACTAATTGCTGACCTCTGTGGGCATAAAGCCTTGAATCTTTAATGTCATCAGATCCACTTCAAGCATGTGGCTGGCAGAGTGGACTACGGGGTGGGCCTGCCTGCTGTGCTAACCTGGCAGATGCTGGGGTAATGAGTTGGTCACAGGACAGCCTGGGTGACAAGGCCCAGAATTTTATAGAGTCAAGAGTTTGTGCATGAAACAAATATAACTTGTTGAGGAGGCAAGTGAAGTTGAGTGAATGAGAGGGACTAAATAAGAGACTAAAAGGAAGGGAGATGACAGTGACAGTATATGACAGTGAATGCTAAATAATCATAGTTATAATCATAATCAATCAAAAGTGAGAGCAAATAGTCCAGAACAGGAGCAAGGAAAGGGAGAAGTTTGGGTTTAATCACAGGGAGTGGTGCCAACCTCAAATCTGACATGCACTTGTTTGGGAATATTATCCCCATTTAAAGGGAACCAGGATGGGTTTATTGACCTACCCTCCTGTGCTACAATGAACAATTGGAATTCTGTGTTACTATGTCTCTGTACATCATATACACCCTTCACTTCATATTTAAAACAAAACTGGCAATTACTAAAAATTGAGACTCATTCTTGCTGTTGAGTTTTGGGTGTTTGCATGTCTTAGAATGGGTAAAGTACTTTCCTATATCATCTCCTGAGTTTTCCTTGCAGCAGTAATAATGCTTTTTTTTTTTTTCAGTAATAATGCTATTGACTGACTTAATTATAATAATTTATAAGTTTTTCAAAGTACTTACACACACTGTATTTCATTTGAACTTACATCATCCCTGAGTAGAGGGACTGGATTCCTCATTGGAAAGAAAAGGATATTGAGAATTGGACCTTTTAAATACATTATTCAGTAAGTAAGTGCCATGGTCAATATAGTGTGCTTCCTGAATGCCTTCTGTTGTTTTCCACACTGCACTTGTCTTCTTTCTGGATCCTCATTAACTTAGATACTTGTTTTTACCTGCCTCCGTGTATCCCAGGGCTTCATTTTAATCTGTTTTATCAATACACATATATATTAGTGCTTCCCCATGGGCTTAAAAACATTACCTTACCCTATAACTCTATTCATTTTCACCTTCTCTTGTAAGTTACATATGTTGATCATTTTTTTCTGTATTCTTTACGTATACATTTAGTATTTACCTTTGAAAGGGTAAAAATCTCATGCTTCAAAACTGAAACTTCTATCCAGAACTACCGAAGATGAAAATAGAGATGGTGACACATGTACTGTATAGACATGCTCATGTGGAGGAAAGGTTTTGGAAACAGCAACAAAATAATTAATTCCAGAGTAGATATGTCACCATACCTTGAAAATCTCACCATAAGAGATGGTGTTAAGACTTTGAATCTGTAGAGATCTTAGTGCCCTAATCTTTCTGCAGATATGAAGGGTACTCTGGAATGAGCCACCCTTTGTGCCAAACAATTACATAAATTGTGAAGGAAACAGACCTGCCCTGGGGACTCCCTGCTGGTCAGACACCATGAACCCCATGATCACATTAAGACAAGTGGCATGAAATGTCAGCTTCCTGAGTCATAGGCATAAAATAACCACATTTATAGGAGATGCCTCTTGGGAATTCTGGAGGTTTGTATATGGAGGATATAAAGAGGAAATGAACTAGGGATTTGATATAATGAGTTTGAAGTTTTAAAATGATCAAACCTAGGAACTGAGAAACCAGCATCTTCATCAATAAAAACTTCGGGGAAAAAAGGAAGAAATTAATCAAATGTGTATATATATATAGATATATAATTTATATATATAATTATATATATATAATTTCTTGATTCATTTCTGTGCATAATGGGAAGGTTTTTTAACTTTGTACATAATTTCAAGTATTTTATCAATTTTATGGATTTGGAGTAAGAGATAGTTTTTAAATGATTTTTTATTGAAATATATTTGACACAACATTTTATAAGTTTAAGGTGTAACGTATCGATTGATATATTTTTACATTGTAACATAATGACCATTGTAAAATTAGTTAGCACCTCTACCACTTTGCATAATTATCTTTTTTGCTGTTGTTGTGAGAATAAAGACCTAATCTCTTAGCTAGTGATTATAATACAATATTGCTGTTGATATTTACTATAATAAGCAATAGATTTTCAGGACTTATTTATCTACTTATTGCAGGTTTGTACCCTTAAACAGTGTCTCTCCTATTTCCCCCATCCACCAACCACTGGTAACCACCTTTTCACTCTGTTTTTATGTGTTTGGCTTTTTAAGATTCCACCAAATTCAAGAAAACGGAGGAGACACTTTGTGCAAAATAGGGCATTCTTCAGCTTTTGGAAGACTCATAAGCATGCATCTCTTTCAATATATTATTTGCTGTATTTCTAATTCACTAGGCCTTGCAGTGTTTGTCTGGCAATGTATTGATGAATTTCCAGAATTTCTTCTCTTCCTTTAAGTGAAGTATCAGATGTCAAAAATGACTTTCTTTTTTTAAGAGTATTACCAAAATTGCATAATTTAAACTAAATATTCACTTAAAAGTATAAAAAAATCTAGCCAAATTGAATGGATGAAAATGAGTTTAGCATAAAAATTAAAATCACTTAAGGAATTGACATAACTGACAAATATGCATATAAGAGTTGTAAAATCAATGTGGAAATTTTAAGTCCACATAAATTATCAAACATCAATAGGAGATTGGAGTTATTTTACTTTTTTAAAAAATTGATTTTGAAAGTTCCCTCAGAGATTTCAAAAATTCTTAACAATTTTGCAAACAAAGAGAGTAAGCATAACTGGCCAAAACTGATACAATGTTTTGGGGAAAATAGTTTTAAAATGCTAAAAAGTACATAAAAATTCTTCAGTAGTCTCTGGGCCTATAACAATGATCTTGAAAGGAGCATTCTTTCTAAAGGAATAGAGATGAATGTTATAAGTGACAGGAGCCACACTGGGAAAAGGAAGTTCTTACATTAGGTGTGGCCTGGTCTGAGGTTGGCCTCTCTTGTCATCTGTGATACACATTTTAGCCTATCACAGGGCTGCCCCCTTCAACACCACATCCCACAGTCTCAATGTGGCTGGTCTCAATGTGGTTATCTTGTGATGTGAAGAATGAAATGTGAATGGACTTGATGTATTCAATTCCCATTTTCTGCCCTGGCACACATTTGGACAAAGAAACAAGAGGTGATTTCTCTCAGACCACATATGATAAAGATAACAGGGAAATAAGATGGAAAGAGTGGGTTTCAGACACTTTGAAATCACCTCTGGATTATTAAGCTTGGACCTTATAGGAGAGAAAAACAAGCTGCTATCCTATTTAAGCCATTATCGTGTTGGCATTTTTTTTTTAAGTAACCTACCAGTATCCTAAGCAATATAGAAAAGCGAAAGAAGGTGTAGTCCAAATGGTGGCTTAGGAAGATCCTGAACTTGCCTCCTTTCATGGACACAATGAATCTACACCTACATATAGAACAATTCTGCCTGAAGAACTGAGGGATTACTGAACAGCTTCTGCACAACAAATGACAGAAAGACCATATAGAGAAGGGTGGGAGAGGTAGAGACTCAGTGATGATAAGAACATCACCCTCAATGCAGCAACCTACAGTAGGGAGGGATACCACTGAGTAGCCTGCACATAGACTCACCTGCTTTGGGGTACAATGAGAAAACAGTGGTTTAAAGGGCAACAGGACTATAAGTAAAGGAAATTCATTTACTAACCTTAAAACATCCAGCAAACAAGGAACTGCTAGAACTCTTTGCAAGGTGGAGGCACCAGTGAGTACCATTTTTTATGTCCTTCCCCTCTACTTTGATAGTGCAGGCAGAATCAGGGTCCAGGCATTCTAGCTGGCCTGATAGGGCCACCCCAGTGTTCCTTAGGCCCCTGGCCTATTCCAACTCCAGCTGTCCTCACCCTCCACCCCCAACAAGGTAGCCCTTGCATGGCATACCAAATGCCTTCCCTACCTGCACCCACCCCAGCTCTAGCCATCCCACCAAGAAAGCACTGGCACAGTGTGCTCCAGAACCTATCCCACCCTGGGCTCAACCCAGTTGTCCTTCTGAGGTGGCCCTGGTGCAGCCTGCAAGTAAAAAGAATTTTTAAAAATGAAGATAGCTTGTGGGACCTCAGGAACAACATCAAGCATACTAACATCCATATTATAGAGGTCTCAGAAGCAGAAGAGAGAGAAAAAGGGGCAGAAAATTTATGTGAAGAAATAATAGCTGAAAACTTCTCTAACCTGGGGAAGGAAACAAACATCCAGGTCTAGAAATTGCAGAGTCCCAAACAAGATAAATCAAAAGAGATTCAGATCAAGACATACTATATTTAAAATATCCGTAAGATAAAGCAGGAATCTTAAAGAGAAAAAAAAGAAGTCACATGCAAGGAAAACTCTGTAAAAATATCAGCTAATTTGTCAGCAGAAATTTTGCAGGCTAGAAAAGAGTACCATGATATATTCAAAGTGCTGAAAGGTGAAAACTCACAAGCAAGTTTACTCTATCTGGCAAGGTTATCATTCAGAATCGGTTCAGAAAGAGATAAAGAGTTTCTTAGACAAGTAAAAACTGAAGGAGTTAATAGCTACTGAACTGACCTTACAAGAAATGTTAGAGGTTTTTCTTTACACAGAAAAGAAAAGGCCATAACTAGAAATATAAAAATATGTGAAGGAAAAAATCTCAACAATAGTGGCAAATATATAGTAAAGGTAGTGGATCAGACACTTAAAAACTAGTATGAATGTCAAGAGACAAAAGACAGTAAAATCAACTATCACTACACAAAATAAAAAGATGTAAAATGTGATGTCAGAAACAAAACCTAGCGGGTGGAGTAAAAATGCAGTGCTTTTTTAATACATTCAAACTTAAGCAACTATCAACTTAAAATAGACTGCTAAATATATGTCAGTATACATATTAACCTCATGGTAACCACAAAACAAAAATGTGCAATAGATAAAATAGAAAGAAAGGAACCTAAACATAACAATAAAAATACCATCAAGGCACAATGGAAGAAACAACAGAACAGAAAGGGAATAGAGAAAACTACAAAAACAGAAAACAATTAACAGAATGGAATAAGTACATCTGTATTAATAATTACTTTAAATATAAATGGACTAAATGTTCCAGTAAAAAGACACAGCGTAATTAAATGGATTAAAAAAAAAAAAAACAATCATCACTTACAGAGCTATCATTAAAAAGTCATTATTTGTCTTTGGTTTCCACTTCAGTTCAGTTCAAAGAAATAAAATGGGCTAACATTTTAAAAATTAAAAACAGGATGTCTTCTATTGTATAAAAATCCAATGATCACGCCTTTATATCGGGTTCACTCTTCCATGAGAATCTTTGAGAATTTACAGCAAACAATAACACACTGGAAATATCCTTTAATGTTTGCAGCACAAGTTAAAAACAATAACAACAATAAATTTGCCTTTGGGCCTTCTCCAAGCATACGCATGATAATGAAGGTGATAGGGCAATATTTAGGAATATGTACAAGTGTAAAGAAACCTGATGGTTTTATCACCTTTTTGCATTGTTTTGAGACTTTTTTTCTGAGTTCTGATAGGCAATCAGATGAAAACTGTCCTTGGTGATAATTGGAAAATACTTAGCAAAAATCTGATACTGGAGCTCTGAACTGTTTCTCATTACATTAGAATTTCTGGAATAACAATCATAAGATAAAAACAGTGGAAATGTAAAGACAGAAGTTTTGGCCTTTATTTCCAAGGTAACTGTACTAACTGCTAATTTTTAAAAATGCCAGCTCTAGAGCTTTTACTTTTTGGCTTAGTTTTTTAAGAAGGAGCCTAAAACCCCCTATATAAAACCCTTTTTGATGGGCATGATTGTTCTCTTTGCCTTTAAAAGGAAAATAACAATAATTAAGCGCTTAAAGCTTCCAAAGATGAAGTTATTTTTTTCTCCTATTAAAAAAAATTGAGCTCTTTGTACACAGGACCTAATTAATATAACTAATTTCATCATAACTATCAACCCCTCAGGACAAATTTTGTGCTCTAGATGTACAATCTGCAGGAAATTCCCTGAGTCTTAACTATATAGAAAATTACTGGTCACCAGAGTTTACCAAATTGTACTGTAATGAAATATATCTATTAGAATGACAGGTTATTACCAAAGGATTTTAAAATCCTGTCAATATGATTTCCATCAAGAAGATTTTCACTGAAATAATAAAAAAAATAACAAAGGGGTAAAAAACAAGACCCATCTATATGCTGTCTACAAGAGACTTACTTCAGATCTAAAGACAAACTGAAAGCAAAAGGATGGAAAAAAGGTATTTCATGTAAATGGAAATGAAACACAAGCTGGAGTAACAATACTTCTATCAGACTGGAAGAGAAAAGATGGCAGAGGAGAAGGAGACCCTTTTTTCACCTAGTCCCCCAAATCGAGCTGGATATCTACCAGACCATCCTGAACACCCACCAAATCAGCCTGAGATGCAGGAAGATACATCTGGATCTCTATAAATGAACATCTCCAGCACTGAGTATTGAGGTACAAAGCAGGGAGCCATGAATCTGTGCACAGATATCAGAAGATAAACAGAAGAGGGAGGGAGCTGCCATGCTTTAGGTGCCCGGAAGTAGTAGCTACCTACACTGGAGAGCAGGCAGGACTCCCGGACCGGCACCCATGAGAAAGCAGACTGAGACCGTGAGCCTGGGAACACACGTGTGAACAGACTGAAAACTGGAGCCCTGGAGCACTCACTGGAACCAGACTGAAACCAGGAGCTTGGGAGTGCATGTGGGAAGGGGGGCGGCTGGCAGTGTTAGAAATACAAAGGACAGAGACATGCCTGCTCTGGAAACGAGGGCTGGGAGAGTGGCTGTGGGGCACACAACCTGGGATGCTGTGGGGTTTTTAGCAGCACTGACGGAAACAGAGTTAAGGTGGCCAGGAGAACTCAGTGGAGAATGGACTGCGATCTCTCTGTTCTGACACAGAGGCTAGGATATGGCACTGCTGCTCTGACTCTCAGAAGAGTCACAGAAAACCACCAGGGAAAGCTCCAGACAACAAAAGCCCAGAAATATTGGTTCACATTGTGCCCATCCCCATGCCCCCTTTCAGGGGATGGAGTAACACTACCCAAACAGGTTTGCCTGAATATCAGTGCGGAGGGCCCCTCCCCCCAGAAGGAAGGCTGAAAAATCAAGAAGCCCACATTCCTAAGGTCCCAATAAAACAAATGCACAGTGCCTGGGTCCTGGCCAATAATTTGGGCTCTATGCATCCCCGCAACCTCTCCTCATTAGAATGACAAGGAGGAGAAACCTTCAGGAAAAAAGGAGACAGAGACTGTGGCCTCTGCCACAGAAATGATGGATATGGATATAACCAAATGGTCAGAAATGGAGTTCAGAGTAACAATGGGCAAGATGATGTGTAGGCTTGAAAAAAATGTTAACAAAAATATTAACTAGAATATAGAATCTCTAAAGGCAGAAATGAGAGAGAATCTGACAGACATTAAAAATGTTATGAATCAAATGCAGTCTAAACTAGACGCTCTGATGGCCAGGGTAAATGAGGCAGAAGAACAAATTAGTGAATTGGACGATGGGATGGTAGAAGAGAAAGTTAAAGCAGAAACTTGCCTCAAAAAACTCCATTCTCAAGAATGTAAAATACGGGAGATTACTGACTCAATGAAACATTCCAATGTCAGAATCATCAGCATCCCCGAGGAGCTGGAGAAAGAGAGAGGTCTAGAAAAGATATTTGAACAAATTGTACCTGAGAACTTCCCTAATCTGGCAAAGGAAACAAGTGTTCATGT
The DNA here is from genome assembly GCF_023065955.2 of Ursus arctos. Taxonomy (NCBI): domain Eukaryota; kingdom Metazoa; phylum Chordata; class Mammalia; order Carnivora; family Ursidae; genus Ursus; species Ursus arctos. The sequence goes on from NW_026623078.1 coordinate 10,585,246, forward strand.
CCAAGAGGCAGAGAGGACCCCTCCCAAGATCAATGAGAACAGACCTACACCACATCATGTCATACTGCAATTTGCAAATATTAGATGCAAGGATACAGTATTGAAAGCAGCCAGGGGAAGAAAATCCTTACGTACAGAGAGAAAAATATCAGAATTATGTCAGACCTGTCTACAGAGACCTGGCAGGCCAGGAAGGGTTGGTAGGTTATTTTCAAAGCTCTATCTGAAAAGAACATGCAGCCAAGGATTCTTTATCCAGCAAGGCTGTCATTCAGAATTGATGGAGAGATAAGGAGCTTCCAGGATCAGCAGAAATTGAAGGAATTTGTAACCACCCCCAAGCCAGCCCAACAGGAGATATCAAGGGGAGTTCTATACACATAAAAAGACCCCAAGAATAATACAGAACAGAAATTTACAATCCATAGGAACAAAGACTTCACAGGCATCATGACATCATTAAAATCATATCTCTCAATAATCACTGTCAATATGAATGGCCTAAATGCTCCCATAAAATGCCACAGGGTTGCAGATTGGAAAAAAGACATAACCCATCCATTTGCTGTCTACAAGAGACTCATTTTGAACCTAAAGATACATCCAGACTAAAAGTGAAGAGATGGAAAACCATTATTCATGCAAGTGGACCTCAAAAGAAAGCTGGGGTAGCAATTCTCATATCAGACAGATTAGATTTTAAACTAAAGAATGTAGTTAAAGATAGAGAAGAACACTATATTATTCTTAAAGGATGTATCCAACAAGTGGATATGACAATTACAAATATCTATGCCCCCAACGGGGTAGCAGCTAGATACACAAGCCAAATCTTAACCAGAATAATAAGACATATAGATAATAATATAATAGTAGGGGACTTCAACACTCTGCTCTCAGCAATAGACAGATCACCTAAGGAGAGAATCAACAAAGAAACAAGAGCTTTGAATGACATACTGGACCAGATGGACCTCATAGATATATACAGAACACTACAGCCCAGAACAGCAGAATACTCATTCTTTTCGAATGCACATGGAACTTTCTCCAGACTAGACCATATAGTGGGTCACAAAACAGGTCTCAACCGATACCAAAAGACTGAGATTATTCCCTGCATATTCTCAGACCACAATGCTTTGAAGCTGGAACTCAATCACAAGGAAAAGTTTGGAAGAAACTCAAACACTTGGACCCTAAGAACCATCCTGCTCAAGAATGATTGGGTAAACCAGGTAATTAAGAAGGAGATTAAACAATTTTTGGAAACCAATGAAAATGAAAACACATTGGTCCAAAACCTATGGGACACTGCAAAGGCAGTCCTAAGGGGAAAATACATAGCCATCCAAGCCTCACTCAAAAGAATAGAAAAATCTAAAATGCAATTTTTATATTTTCACCTCAAGAAGCTGGAGCTGGAACAGAAGAACAGGCCTAACCCACGCACGAGAAAGCAGTTGATCAAGATTAGAGCAGAGATCAATGAAGTAGAAACCAGAAGCACAGTAGAGCAGATCAACAGAACTAGAAGCTTGTTCTTTGAAAGAATAAATAAGATCGATAAGCCACTGGCCAGACTTATTCAAAAGATTAGAGAAAGGAACCAAATTAATAAAATTATGAATGAAAGCGGAGAGGTCACAGCCAACACCAATGAAATAGGAAGGATCATTAGAAACTTTTATCAACAGCTTTATGCCAATAAATTAAACAACCTGGAAGAAATGGATGCATTCCTGGAAACCTATAAACTACCAAGACTGAAGCAGGAAGAAAGTAATTATTTAAACAGACCAATTAATTAAGAAGAGATTGAAGCAGTGATCAAAAACCTCCCCCAAAACAAGAGTCCAGGGCCTGACAGATTCCCCAGGAATTCTACCAAACATTCAAAGAAGAAATAATACCTATTCTTCTGAAGCTGTTTCAAAGAATAGAAACAGAAGGGAAATTAACAAACTCATTCTATGAGGCCAGTATTACCTTGATCCCCAAACCAGGCAAAGGCCCTATCAAAAAGGAGAATTAGAGATCGATATCCCTGATGACTATGGATGCCAAAATTCTCAGCAAAATCCTAGCTAATAGGATCCAACAGGATATTAAAAGGGTTATCCATTATGAGCAAGTGGGATTCATCCCTGGGATGCAAGAGTGGTTCAACATTCACAAGTCGATCAATGTGATAGACCATATCAACAAGAAAAGAGTGAAGAAACATATGATCCTCTCAATTAATGCAGAAAATGCATTTGACAAAATACAGCATTGTTTCCTCATTAAAACCCTTCAGAGTGTAGGGATAGAGGGTACATTCCTCAATTTCATAAATACCATTTATGAAAATTATACAGCGAATATCATTCTCAACAGAGAAAAGCTGAAATCCTTTCCCTTAAGATCAGGAACACGACAAGGATGCCCACTCTCGCCATTATTATTCAACGTAGTACTAGAAGTCCTTCCAGCAGCAATCAGACAACAAAAAGGGATAAAAGGTATCCAAATCAGCAAAGAAGAAGTCAAACTGTCTCTCTCAGCAGATGACATGATACGCTATATGGAAAACCCAAAAGAATCTACCCCCAAATTACTAGAACTTATTGAGCAATTCAGTTATGTGGTGGGATACAAAATCAATGCTCAGAAATCAGTTGCATTTCTATACACGAACAATGAGACTGAAGAAGGAGAAATCAGGGAATCGATTCCTTTTACAATAGCACCAAAAATCATACATTATATCAGAATTAACTTAACCAGAGACATAAAGGATCTATATTCTAGAAACTACAGATCACTCGTGAAAGACATTGGAGAAGACACAAAAGATGATAAAAATATTCCATGCTCATGGATGGGAAGAATAAACATAATTAAAATGTCTATGTTACTCAGAGAAATCTACAGTTTCAATGCCATCCCAATCAAAATACCAATGGCATTTTTCAAAGAACTGGAACAAATAGCCCTTAAATTTGTGTGGAACCAGAAAAGGCCCCAAATTGCCAAGGAACTGTTGAAAAGGAAAAACAAAGCTGGGGGCATCACGTTGCCGGATTTCAAGCTATACTACAAAGCTGTGATCACCAAGACAGCATGGTACTGGCACAAAAACAGACACATAGAACAATGGAACAGAATAGAGATCCCAGAAATGGACCCTCGGCTCTTTGGGCAACTAATCTTTTTTTTTTTTTTTGAAAGATTTTATTTATTTATTCGACAGGATAGAGACAGCCAGCTAGAGAGGGAACACAAGCAGGGGGAGTGGGAGAGGAAGAAGCAGGCTCATAGCGGAGGAGCCTGATGTGGGGCTCGATCCCATAATGCCAGGATCACGCCCTGAGCTGAAGGCGGACGCCCAACCGCTGTGCCACCCAGGTGCCCCAAGGGCAACTAATCTTTGACTGGAAAGAACATACAATGGAAAAAAGACAGTCTCTTTAGTAAGTGGTGCTGGGAAAATTGGACAGCTATATGCAAAAGAATGAAACTTGACCACTCTCTCACACCATACACAAAGATAAACTCCAAGTGGATGAATGACCTCAATGTGAGACAGGATTCCATCAAAATCCTAGAGGAGAATATAGGCTGCAACCTCTATGACATCGGCCACAGCAACTTTTTTCATGATACATCTCCAAAGGCAAGAGAAACAAAAGAAAAAATGAACTTGTGGGACTTCATCAAGATAAAAATCTTTTGCATAGCCAAGGAAACAGTCAAAAAAACTAAGAGGCAGCCCACAGAATGGAAGAAGATATTTGCAAATGACACTACAGTAAAAGACTGGTATCCAAGATCTACAAAGAACTTCTCAAACTCAATACATGGGAAACAAATAATCAAATCAAAAAATGGGCAGAAGATATGAACAGACACTTTTCCAATGAAGACTTACAAATGGCTATCGGACACATGAAGAAATGTTCGAAATCATTAGCCATCAGGGAAATTCAAATCAAAACCACCTTGAGATACCACCTTACGACCGTTAGAATGGCAAAAATTGACAAGGCAGGAAACAACAAATATTGGAGAGGATGTGGAGAAAGGGGGTCCCTCTTACACTGTTGGTGGGAATGCAAGTTGTTTTAGCCACTTTGGAAACAGTGTGGAGGTCCCTCAAAAAGTTAAAAATTGAGATACCCTATGATCCAGCAATTGCACTACTGGATATGTACTCCAAAGATACAGATGTAGAGACGAGAAGGGCCATATGCACCCCAATGTTCATAGCAGCATTGTCCACAATAGCTAAATTGTGGAAGGAGCCAAGATGTCCTTCAACGGATGACTGGATTAAGAAAATGTGGTCCATATATACAATGGACTATTACTCAGCCATCAGAAAGAACGATTACCCAACATTTGCAGCAACATGGACAGGACGGGAGGAGATTATGCTAAGTGAAATAAGTCAAGCAGAGAAATACAATTATCATATGGTTTCACTCACTTATGGAACATAAGAAATAGCAGGAAGATCGGTAGAAGGAGGAAGGGAAGAATGAAGGGGGGGTAAACGGGAGGGGGAATGAACCATGAGAGACTATGGACTCTGGGAAACAAACTGAGGGCTTCAGAGGGCAGGGGGGTGGGGGACTGGGATAAGCTGGTAATGGGTATTAAGGAGGGCACATATTGCATGGTGCACTGGGTGTTATATGAAAATAATGAATCATGGAACATTACATCAAAAATTAAGAATATACTGTATGTTGACTAACATAACATAATAAAAAATTATTATAAAAAACACTTCTATCAGATGAAATAAGCCATAAAACAGAGACTGTAATGAAAGACAATGAAATGCATTAAATAATGATAAAATGACTAATTCAAGAGATTGGACGTAAGATTTGTAATTATTTATGCACCCAACATAAGATCACCTAAATATCTAAAGCAAATATTAACAGATATAAAGGGAGAAATTGACTGTAATACAACTGTAGGGGGCATTAACACCCTACTTAGATCAATGGAAAGATCATTCAGACAGAAAATCAGTAAGGCAACACCAGCCTTACATGACTACATTAGACCAGATGGACTTAAAAGATGTATGTGGAATTCTTTATCCAAAACTGTAGAATACACATTATTTTCAAGTGCACATGGAGCATTTTTCTCGATAGATCACATGTTAGGCCACAAAACAGGTCTCAATCTATTGAACAAGATTGAAATAACATAAAGCATCTTTTTCAATCAGTATTATGTGAAACCAGAAATCAATACAAGAGGAAAATTGGAAAATATACACTCACATGGATCCTAAACTTCATGCTCCTATGCAAATAGTTGGTCAATGAAGAAATCAAAGAGTAATTAAAAAAATACTTTGATGTGAATAATAATGGAAAAACAAACTTCTAAACTTAATGGGATGCAGCAAAGCAATTTTAAGAGGAAAGTTCATAGTGATACAGATCTATCTTAAGAAACAAGGACAATTCCAAATAAACAACACAACTTTACACCCAAAGGAACTAAAGAAAGAACAACCAAAGCCCAACATTAGAAGGAAGGAAGTAATAAAGATCATAGTGGAAATGAATAAAGTAGAGACCACAAAACAATAGAAAAGATCAATGAAACAAAAAGCTGTTTCTTAGAAAAGACAAAATTAATAAACCTCTAGCCAGACTCATAAAGAAAAAAATAGTGAAGACCTAAATAAATAAAATCAGAAATGAAGTAGAAGTTATAACTGACCACCATAGAAATACAAAAGATCATAAGAGACTACTACAAACAATTATATGCCAACAAATTGGAAAACCTAGAAGAAATGTTTAAATCCCCACAAATATACAACCTTCTAAGATTGAATCACAAAGAAATAGAAAATCTGAATAGATCAATTACAAGTAATAAAATTGAATCTGTAATTTTAAAACTCCCCAAAAACAAAGGTCTAAGACCAGACAACTTCACAGGTGAATTCTACCAAATTTAAGGAAGAGTTATTATCTATTCTTCTCAAATTATTCCAAAAAATTTGAAGAGGAAGGAATGCTTCCAAACTAATTTTATGAGGCCAGCATTACCCTGATACCAAAACCAAAGATACCACAAAGAAAGAAAATTACAGGACAGTATTCCCAATGAACATCAACGCAAAAATTCTCAACAAAATATTAGCAAACCAAATTCAACAATACATTAAAAGGATCATATACCACAATCAAATGGTATTTATTCCAGGGACCCAAGGATGATTCAACATCCACAAAACAATTAGTGTGATATACCTCATAAAACAAAGTGAAAGATATAAATCATTTGGTCATCTCGATAGATGCAGAAAATGCATTTGACAAAATTTAACATCAATTTATGATAAAAACTCTCAACCAAGTGGGTATAAAAGGAACATACCTCTACATAATAATGGCTGTATATGACAAGCCCATGGCTAACTTCATACTCAGTGGTGAAAAGCTAAAAGCATTTCCTTTGAGATCAGGAACAATACAAAGATGTCACTTTTATTTAACATAGTATTGGAAGTCCTAGCTACAGCAATTACTCAAAATAATCACATTATTGTATGCAATAAAGACATACAAACCGGACAGGAAGAAGTCAAACTCATTATTTGCAAAGGCATGATACTATATATAGAACATCCTAAAGACTCCACCAAAAAAGGTCATACAGAAATCAATTGTATCTTTGTACACTAACAGTAAGTTATCAAGTGTGTGCTTCATGGAGTATGGACAAAGGAAACAGTAGTAAATGTGCAATGGAAAAAAACTAATGCTACCTCAGTCAGGTGATCACGGTTAACATCATCAGTAATAAACCCTCTGGATAGCATGTATCTTACAATTGCATCAAAAAGAATAAAATAAGAGGGGCTCCTGGGTAGCGCAGTCGTTAAAGCGTCTGCCTTCAGCTCAGGGCGTGATCCCGGCGTTCCGGGATCGAATCCCACATTGGGCTCCTCCACTGGGAGCCTGCTTCTTCCTCTCTCACTCGCCTGCTGTGTTCCCTCTCTCGCTGGCTGTCTCTCTGTCACATAAATAAATAAAATCTAAAAAAAAAAAGAATAAAATAAGAATAAAAGAATAGGAATAAATTTAATAAGGAAGTCAAAGACCTGTACTCTGAAAGCTAGAAGACACTGATGAGAGAAATTGAAGATGACAAATGCAAAGACATCATGCTCATGGTTTGAAGAGTTAATATTAAAATATCCATATTACCCAAAGCAATCTACATATTCAGTGCAATACCTGACAAAATGCCAATGGTATTTTTCAAAGAACTAGAACAAAGAATCCTAAAACTTGGATGGAGCCACAAATCCTAAAATTTGATAGAATCATAAATGGCCCCAAATAACTAATACCATCTTGAGAAAGAAGAGCAAACCTGGAGGTATCATGCTCCCTGATTTCAAACTACACTACAAAGCCACAGTAATCAAAACAGAATGGAACTGTCTTGAGAACAGGCACATAGAAAAAAAGAACAGAAAAGAGAGCTAAGAAAGACACCTACGCTTACATGGTCAGTTTATGACAAAGGAAGCAAGAATAAACATGGAGAAATTATATGGTGAAATAAATGCATAGAGAAATGCATGAAGAAATAAATGGTGCTAGGATAACTGAATAGTTCCATGCAGGATGAAATTGGACCACTATCTTATACCATATACAAAAATAAATTCAAAATGGATTCAAGATTGAATGTAGACCATGAAACCATAAGCCTCTTGGAAGAAAGCATAGGCAGTAAGCTCTTTGAGATCAGTCTTACCAATATTTTTCTTACCACTATCTCTTTAGTCAAGGGCAAAAAAAGCTAAAATAAACAAATGAGATTACATTAAATATTTTTTTTTTACTGTGAAGGAAATCAACAAAACAAATGGCAACTTACTGAATAGTAGAAGATATTTGCAAATCCTACATCTAATAAGGGGTTAATGTTCAGAATATATAAAGATCTTACACATCTTAACATGAAAAAAGAAAATAACCCAATTAAAAAATGGACAGAGGACTTGAATAGATATTTTTCTACAGAAGACATATAATGGACGATAGGCACATGAAAAGGTACTCAATATCACTAATCATCAGGGAACTGCAAAACAAAACCAGAATGAGATACCTCTCACACCTATGAGATTAACTATTATCAAAAAGATAAAAAAAATAACAAGTGTGGTCAAGGATGTGGAGAAAAGGGAGTCCTCCTACTTTGTTGATGGGAATGTAAATTAGTGCAGCCACTGTGGAAAACAGTATACAGATTACTCCAAAAATTAAAAATAGAACTACCTTACAAATCTGCGATAAATTCCACTTCCGGGTATTTATCCAAAGAAAACAAAAGCACCAATACAAAAAAGATACATGCACCCCTATGTCCTTTGCAGCATTATTTATAATAGCTAAGGTATGGAAGCCAGCCACCTAAGTGTACATTGATAAACAGATAAAAAAGATGTGTTATATACATGTGATATACATATATATATGTGATACACATGTATATGTATGTATGTATGTAATAGAATACTACTCAGCCATAAACAAGAATGGAATCTTGCCATTTACAACAACATAGATACATCTACAGCATATTATGCAAAGTGAAATAATTCAGACAGAGAAAGACAAATATTATATGATTTCACTTACATGTTGAGTCTAAAAGAAAAAACAAAACAGAAACAGACTCATAAATAAAAGAAACTGTTGGATACCAGAGTAGGTAGAGTTGGTGTGCAAAATAGGTGAAGGGGATTAAAAGGTACAAACTTGCAACTATTAAGAAATAAGTCATGAGCATATAATGTACAGCATAGTAAAGAGTTAATATTACTTTAGTAACTTTGCAGGGTGACAGATAGTAACTAGATTTATTGTGAGGATCATTTCATATATATAAAAATATCAAATCACTAAGATGTACACCTGAAAGTAATAGGATACTTTATGTAAATTATACTTCAACTAAAAAAAGAGATGAAAGATGCATAAGTAGTTGCCTCAAGGCACACGGTCCTAAATGAACTAAACGTTCACTAAAAATAAAACCCAAGTGACTGACTGCAGCTGTCATTTTCAATCCCATTTTTTTAACCAATTTTGAGGGGGACCAATTAATCAATTTGCAAACAGTCAGGCACCAGCTGAAGATGTAGAAGCATCTGGAGACGGTATATGCAGGGTTTGAGTTTGGGATACACAAGATAGAAGATCAATTTTGCATATTTCATAGTTTTGCCTAGGGCAAATTCTATGAATAGATAACATTTTTCCCTTCTGTAAACTGAACTGTCATAGTAATCAGAGTATTATAAAGAATTTTTTTACACTCATTAAGGAAAGCATTCTGGAAATTTTCTAAGTAATTTAAGTTCAAAATAATTTTGTACCAATGTTTTCTATTCTATTGTATGTAACTACCAGCTCAGTCTTCCATTTCAACATTTTTCTGGGTGTGTGCTGTTGTCTAGGTACATTCTTTTTATTTTATCAGCATCATGCCAAATGAAGCATTTTGAAATTTTATATGCAGCATGCATGAATTTGGCTGTATTTGTCTAATTTTGCTTTCCCTGTTTTGGTTACAAAGATGACTTTAAATCAACAGGAATTGGTGCTACTCTCAGCATAGTTGAAGACAATAATTTGTGTTAATTTCTGGGTACTAGAACCATAAGAGGCAAGACCTCTGGACAGAAGCCAAGTCTGTTGATCCACGCCGTTTAAGTAGTACACTCTGTAAGCACTCAAGAAATATTCATCTCCACCTTCTCTTTTCTTGGGCAAGGACCATGCTTTCATCACTTGTTGGGGGCACTTATGTAACCCTAGTAGAAATTGGTTTCCTTAGGCTAGGACTTTTCCATGCAGTGTGGCTTATCACTGAACTGGTCATGGGGAATCTACATGAATCACAAATGAGGTAGGTCACATTTAATATTGTGATTCTGTAATTTTATCATTATTAATTTTATTATTATTCATCCAAACTATTTATGCATTGCTATTCTCATCTTCATGTTTTAAGTTATGAAATCTGCTACTAATCACATATTAAGAAACTAATTTCCATAAAGGCTTTGTTTTTTCCTAGTGCAACTATTCTAGATACTAATAAATCAATAAACTATTTTTTTCCTTATTTCTGGATATGGATATGAGAGCATTTGGAAATTACACATTTGTTCTTGCATTATATCTTGATACAAATCAATTTATTTAAAACAATTATACAAAGAAAGGCTTAAAAATTTTGATGTGAATAGGAAAAAATAGTATGGAGATGATGAATATGTCTTTAGAAAAAAAAAGCATTTTTGTTTTCTGAGAAACAGATTAAGTTTGAAATTTTCAATAAGATATTGTTATTTTGTTAATGGACCCTGCAAAATGAAATGCTTTTCTCATATTTTTTATAGTATAACTTAGGAATATCTGGTATATAATATATTTTGAAACTCATGATATTGAAATTGGTGGTACTTACTAGTTGTGCTTTCAGATTTTCAGAAATACTTAGAGACATGCTCTTTTTGTCAGTTATTGTCACAATAATTCTGCATAGTAAAATCATAAATCTCACTGGCATTCACTATTGTATCAGTCAAGATCCTCCAGACAACAGAACCAGTTCAATACCTATACATCTGGATACATACACTGAGATTAATATCAAGGAATTGCCTCACACTACTGTGGGAGCTGGCAAGTCTGAAATCTAAAGGATAGGCTAGAAGCCTGGAAATGATGTAAGAATTGGTCCTGCAGTCTTGAAGCAGGTGTTCTTTATCAGAGAAATTGCCTGAGTTTGCATTCAAGGCCTTTCAATTGTTTGCATGAGTCCCACCCACATTATCTAGAATAATCTCATTTACTTAAAGTCAACTGATTGTAGATATTAGCCATACCTGCAAAATACCTCCACAGCAACACTAATATTAGTGTTTGATTGTATAACTGGGTACCAGGTTGAATAACTGGTCTGCCCAAGTTGGCACACAAAAACTAACCATCACAGTCCACTCCTTGTCACCTTGGCACCCAAACACATCTCCTTAACCAACTTAGCCTCCAAATAGAAGCCTTAAAGTCATACGTCAAATAAGAAAATGGAACTATCCTTCATACAACCTAAAATACACTAATCATTTCCTCTGAAGGGAATGAAGAGTCCTTAAGTGATGTTCACTCTCCTCCCTGATATACTGTAACTTAAATGCTGTGATATAAAAGTTTATGTTATTAATAAATTGTATGTTAGATGAGATGGGGATAAGAGAGGGAAAAAAGCAAAGACAATTGATATACACATGTACACATACATATATATACACAAACATGTATACACACACAAACATATCTAGCACATATATGCATATTTAAATACATGCATTAATGTATAATATATTATATAATACACTATCTATGATATACACACACAAACATATTCATAACCAAATGAAGAAGAAATACACAATTACAGTCTTCATTTCTGTAACTGAACAACATGGTTATAGCTATTATTTGTAGCTATCTTCTCCCACTATCCATTGCATATTCCTTTGCCTCAGCAAGTACCTCAGCTGGTCATGGTTCATTATATCATAGGGTGATCCCAACTTTCATTCGCAAAGGGTCTGGCCCATTAGCAGTTGTGTTTTAATCGTTTGTTTTTTTTTTTTCATTTTTTTGTAGTTTTCCATTGTCTTCAATCACATGGCATGGTAATGCTAAGAGAAGCCCTAGGTACCTCCCGTATTCCACACATATTACTCATTACTTCATTGTGGAGTAGCAGTCCAATTTCCCTTGGAGGTCAGAATCAATCACCCCAGCTGGTAAAGTAACTCCTTCTTTGCCTGTCGATTCAATCATGAGGAGCCTAAAGTGGCTAAGCAGCAGTCTTAGTTTCTAGTTCAATGGAATTATTGTATCTCTGCTGGAAGTGTTTCTCTCTTTGGAACAAAGACCTCTAGACTACCAGAGCCTAAGTTCGCAGGAATAAGAAGTAAACATTTTGTTAGTGGGCCACTCGGGTTAATAGTGAGTGGTGCCACTTCCATTTCCTCTTTTGATTCTTGAACGCATCAATCCTTGCAATGGGAGAAAGAGCACCACGTATATGATGCAGACTCAGAGCATATGCAGTCTTCTGGAGAACCTTACCCCAGTCCTGCAAGATATTGCTAACTGACACTATAATTGAGTCTTCTTAAGACCATTACACTGTTCTGTCAAGCCACCTGTTCCAGGATGTTGAGGCACATGGTAAAACCAGTAAATTCCATGACTTTGGGACTATTCCTCACTTCATTCACTGTTAAGTGAGTTTCTTGATCAAAACTAGTGCTGTATGGAACACCATGACAATGGTTGAGGCATTCTGAAAGTTCATGGATGGTAATGTTGGTAAAAAGATTGCATACAGGAAAGGCAAGTCTGTATCCAAAATGTTTACTCCAAGAAGAACAAAACAGTTCCCATTCTAATATTGAAGTAGTCCAGTGTAATCAAATTGTTACCAGGTAGCCGGCTAATCATCACAAGAAATGATGCTACATTAGATTCAGCATTGATCTCTGTTATTGGAAAATTAGATATTGTGCAGTGACTGTAGCCAGGTTGACCTTGGTGAGTGGAAGTCCATGTTGCTGACCCATGAATATACTCTATCCCTGCCACAAATGTCACTTTGTTTATCTGTCCATTGGACAATGACAGGAGTAGATGGAGAAAAAATGGCTGATTGGTATCCACAGAACAGACCATCCTATTCACTTGATTATTAAGATCTTCCTCTGCTTAACTACCCTGTAGTGAGCATTCACATGAGATACAACTGTTTTTATGTTTTTTGTCCATACCTCCCCATGTCTTCCCCAGACTTCCTTGTCACTAATTTTTCCAGTCATGTTTTCTCCAACTCCCTGACCATCCATCCAAATTATTGGCCATTGTCCATGAATCCATATACACTCATAACTGTCCATATCTCCTTCTGAGCAAAATGACCAAACAGGTACACTGCCTGAAATTCTGACTATTGAGATTATTTCTCTTCACCACTATGCTTCAGTATTTTGGAAAGAGGCTTTAGAGCTACACCTGCCCACTTTTAAGTGATGCCTGCACAATGTGCAGAATTATCTTTAAACTAGGCCTGACTCTTTACTTCCTCAGTCATCTGACTGTAAAGAACTCCACATGAGACCATAGATACAGGCTGGGAGAGAGAAGGCATATGGGGCCAGAAGTAGGGCCAATGGCATTTGAACTACTTCTCCGTGCAACTTACTTGTGCTTTACATATATATGTATGTAAAGCACAAGTAAGTTGCATGGAGATATATATATTCTGATATACAAATATATATATATATATATATATATATATATGTATATATGTGTGTGTGTGTGTGTGTATATATATATATATATATATATATATATATATATATAGTACTCAGTCCCCACATATATATAAAAATACATGTGGCTTGGTGGGTTAGAAAACACCCAATTCAAGATAAGCATCTCAGGTCACATGATAAATTGGTGGCCCATGGTCAAGCATTCAGTCTCTGCTAAAGCACTGGAGCAGACTAAGGGCTATTTCTGAAAAGGATGCATGCAGTGCAGAGGATGGCAGGGCTTTGCTCCAGAATCCTTAGGATCTGGACTGAAATTCACCTATAGGAACCTGCCAAATGCTGCAAACAGCATCCTTATGTACCACTGACACTTCAGGCACTCTTAGATCTGCTGGATCATATGGCCCAAGGGGCAGATCAGCTTACACAGACAGCAGCCTGGACATGTTGCAGAGCCTTTTCTTTTTCTGGGCCCCACTTAAAATTGGTAGCTCTTCAGATCATTCAGTAAATTGGCAGTAGGCAGTAGTAGCTTACCCAGATGATGACTATTGCCTGCAAAGTCCAGAGGCCCAATGAGCATTGTGCCTCTTTTTTGGTTGTAAGAGGGACCATATACAACTTACCCTTCACCTTAGAAGGGATATTTCAACATGTCCCATACCACTGGACCCCTATAAGAGATAGATCATCTACAAATTTTTGTTGGGTTTATGTCCCAGTCTAACACATATATCTTACCAATAAGTCTACAGTCAGTGCTACTCTTTGCTCACTAGGGCCAATCAGCATAATGTCATTAAAGCAAAGGTCCAATGTGATGTCTTGTGGAAAGGAAGGTGATCAAGATCCCTGTGGTCTAAATTGTGAGTTATGGCTGGAGGTTGCTACACCCTGAGGTAGGACAGTGAAAGTGTATTGTTGGTTTTGTCAGCTGAAAGCAGCCTCTTTCTGGTGAGGCAATAAACGAGTATTGAGGAGAAATGCGTTTGTCAGATCAATAGCTACATACCAGGTACAAAAGGATGTGTTAATTTGCTCAAGAAATGAAACCATATCTGGTACAGCAGCTGTAATTGGAGTCATCACCCAAACTTATGATAATCCACTGTCATTCTCAAGACCATCTGTTTTTCTGCACTAGCCAAATAGGTGAGTTAAATGGGAATATAATTGGAATCATTACACCTCTGTATTCCTGAAGTTCTTGATGGTGGCACTAATATATGTAATCCCTGCAGAAATGCAGTACTGTTTTACTATTTGTCCTAGTAGAGACCATTCTAGGGGCTTCCACTTGGCCTCTCTCATAACAGCCCTCACTCCACAGAATAAGAAACAATGTGAAGATTCTACCAGTTGCTGAGTATGTCCACTTCAATTACCTATTCTGGAGCTCTGGAAATAACAAGATGGGTTCAAGAGTCCCCTAAACTCACTATGAGACGCATCTGAGTTAAAATTCCACTTACCATCTAACCTTCAGAATCCCCAACACTAACTGAGGGACCGGTGTGGTGTTTTGAATCTCCTGGAATTAGTGTCATGTCAGTTGAGAACTCGTATCCAGTAGTCCCTGAAAAGTCTGATTATTTCCTTTTCCTCAGTGGACAGTTACCCTGGTGGAAGGCCCTATGTCCTTTTCCTTTTAGGAAAGCTGGAGAGAGATTAACCAGGGTTTTTTTTTCCCAAGAAACCCATCCTTCCTCCATTCATGGGGTTCTGGACCTATAAACCAGTTCAGGTTTGGGAACTGATGACTGTTTTCGTGATTCAGGATAGACTGCTCACTGGACCCAGAATTCTTCTCCTTTTTTTAGATCAAGTTAAGAAATAAATAAGCTTCCCATCTATTTCAATTTTAGGAACACATAATCAACTTGCCAATGTCATAGGTTTCTGAGAATCAGACTATTCTGATTACTGCTTTGAAAACTCTGATGTCCATTATGGTAACCATACCCACTTTATCTTTGGTGATTAAGTGCTTCCACTCGGCCCCTGCCACCCCAGGATCCAATTACTCCCCTGCATTTAAGGATCCCAGTTCAGTGGCAGGACTTCTCACTGTAACTTCTACAGAAGTGACCACAGAGCTCTTCAACAGTGTTTGGTTCCTATAGCAAATCCTTGCCTCACAGTCATGGTAAAAGTTGTGAGTGAGGAGGTTTCACATGATAAACCCACTCTGACACCCTAATCTCCCTACGACTTTGAATCTCTTCCTCTACATTAAACCAAGGCAGGTCTAGCATTTCCAACTCTCCTGTTGTGGGCCACGTTTTGGTTCATGTTTTAGCCAATCAGCCAAATAAACTAGTAGATCCCTCCTAACCCCACAAGGTAAAACATTAAATCCAGAATCTCTGCTTCATGAGGCTATGCCAGTAAATTTGGCCTGATTCAGCTTTATGTTCTTTCCACCATTATCCCATATTCTTTTTTTTTTTAATTCCATATCTTTAATATCTATTGCCACACATATTCCTTAGAATTCTGTCTGTATAAATTGGGGAAAATATGCAATTCTTTTCATTGTAGCATACTTCCTCATGGGTCACACTTTGATTAGGAGTATCCAGTCCTAATATTTTATATATTTCTATAGCTATATTAGTGTTTTCTTTCATGCTGGAAATAGAATCACTGGTGCCTTTAAATCTAATCAGATGAGAGAACAAATTCTGGAAACCCAAAAACCAATTCAGAAAACTCCTTCTTAAGGTTCTATTCCTCTAAAACCACTCTTTGTTCCAAAATCTGTATCAGTTAGGATTCTCCATGAAACAACCACTTTGTATGCTGCGCACAAACATATATACATATACATAAACATAAATATTTATGTATGCGTATGGAAACACACACATATATGTGTGGAGAAAGAGAGAGACAGAGAGGGAGATTTTAAGGCATTGGCTGTCATGATTACAGTGGCTGGCAAGTCTAAAATCTTTCCATCAGCCTGACAAGCTGGAGCTCTCAGGCAGAAATTGACAATGTGGCCTTCAGGCAGATTTTTTTTCTTCAGAGAAACCTCAGTGTTTGTTTTTAAGGCCCCCTTACTGATTGGATAAGGCTAATGCATATTACTGAGAATAATCTCCAATACTTAAAGTAAGTCAACTATAGATATTATCCACATTTACAAAGTTTTTTCAAAGCAGAACCTAGATCAGATTTTGACTGAGTAACTAGGGACTATACCACAGACAATCTGACACAGAAAGTTAACCATTACAAGTAATAAGGCTTTATTTTATTCCAGAGTCTGCAGGTTGCCTGTAAGTAAGTCTATTTAGGCAGGGATGTGAGGGTGGCTCTGCTTCACCCTATGTCCTGTGGGCCATTTAAGAAAGTTTTGCTTTTTGTATGTCATTCTGGGCCCAGGCCAAGTGTATGGCAGATTCTTGAGACGCAAGAAGTGCAAGAGAGCAGTGGGAACATGTGAGGCCATTAAAGAAATCAACACATGGTCACTTCAATGTTGGCAGGAGCAAGTCACATGGTCAAGTCTAAAGTCACCGTATGGAGAAGCCACTCCCTCCGTGATAAATTTATGGCATGGGGGACAAGAGAGATAGAGAATCTGGTTCAATCATTCAATTTTCCACAAATTTTACATACTTTAGCTTATGTACATATTTTAGCTTATGGTTTAACTACAGACTTGACGTCTTTCATTGCATTTGTAGAGAACCAAAAGTTATTAATACAACCTTCACCCAAATGATAGCGTTCACCTAAAAGATATTCCTTTGCTGTGGTGTTTTATTTTTTAAAACTATTTTTATTACTAACTCCGATATATTATTACTGACACATTGTTGCTTAATAAAGTCTTCCCTCCAAATATGGATAATTTATTTTTGACATCATATGCTGTCAGAAAAATATAAACGTCAATATATAAATAAATATATATTTATATTTATGTAAATATAAATGGAAATAGGCTAAAGGGATCAGATAAAATTATATATTTGCTTTCATTGGGAAGAACACGTGGAAGTTTAGTGTAATTCTGCCTGGATAAATATTACTGTGGCGCATCCTTACAACATGGGTTATCCTTACAGCATGTATATTTTCTTGCTCTATCAGCGGACAGGGCATAAGTAAGTGGTTGAATGATAAATAAATAAATAAATACATGGGGGAAGAACAGGCACATCTTTTTTTATTTTTCATTTTTTTTTAATTTTTATAATAATTTTTTATTATGTTATGTTAGTCACCATACAGTATATCCTTAGTTTTTGATGTAATGTTCCATGATTCACAGGCACATCTTCTATCCAGAGTAATTTCAAATAATTCATGTAGATAACTTCCCACTCCTTAAGTATGAGCTGCAGATAGTGACTTCTAACCGAAGAGTAAAGTGTAGAGGGAGGAAAATAAAGAGTAACTTACCAGTGGGGAAACCTGAAAAACAGTATCCTAGTCATGTGGTCACAGGCAGCCTCCACAGTGATAAGTCAGGCTGACAGTGCAGACCTCTGATACAATGTGGTGAAAACTGCCTAAAGTCATTTTAATAAAACAAAGTCTGAGAAACAGTCATAGCCAACAGGAGCCTGAGACATGGTGATTAAATTTGATGTGGTGTCCTGGGTGGGATCCTAGAGCAGAAAAAGAACGTGAGGAAAAAAAAAAAAAAACAACAAGAAAATTAGAGTCAAGTATAGATTTAATAATAATATAGTAGTATTGATCCATCAATTTTAACAAATGTGCATACTAATGTAAGATGTTAATAATAGGGAAAAAAAGGAATGTGGGCTATATGGGAACTCTAAAATCTAAAGCTGTTCTAACGAAAAAGTTTATGCAAAAAGTGTCAGAATTTTTAAATAAAAGAATTGAACTGCTTTTACACCAATTTTTAAATTTATAATCACTGAAAATATTTTTATTATAGTATGCAATTTATTCTTACCCAGTAATTAACTTGTTTTAAATCTCATAGTAATTTTTTTCTGAATACACATTGATATTACTACCTCATATTTTGATGAAAGATAATGAATTCAGGAAAAAGAAGGAAAATGCTAAAAATGGTAGAGATGCAAGCACAATGTGTCATATTATTAATGATGTCTTAAGATGTATGAACTAATATTCAGCATGTGAAACTAAACATGAGCTTATATTTAGACAGATGGTTAAATATCCTCATGTCCATTTCTCTAGTTGCTTTTTAGTAACAGGAAATTGGTTCTAGAGATACCATGTTTTTATATAATCAATAAATATTGAAATTCTACTTTTATAATAAAGGAATAACTTCATGTCAAAGTTGGAAATAAACAGATACTTACAGTTTTTTCCAACACAGTCTTTTAGAGCAATTTTGAAAAATAATTGTTAAAACTAATAATAAATTTCTCATGGATATCAAAAAATTAAGTAATTTAAATAGAGCGGGAGGCAAACCATGAGACTCTTTAAGATAGAGAACAAACTGAGGGTTGATGGAGGGAGGTGGGTGGGAGATGGGCTGAATGGGTGACGGGGATTAAAGGGGCACTTTTGGTGAGCACTGGGCATTGTGTGTAAGTGCTGAATCACTAACTTCTACTCCTGAAATCAATATTACACTATATGTTAACTAACTAGAATTGAGATAAAAATTGGAAAAAAAGAGATTACCGTCAAAAAAGTAATTTAAAAATAAAGAAAAAAGAGTTTAATTTATATCATCAAATTATAATTTTTATCATCAAATTGCCTTTTATTTGTAAATGATTTGTTGCTACCTAGCTTTACTATAGTCAGCCTGCTTATGCATTCCAATAAAGTAAAACCAGCTCCACAATCCACAAGACTTATTTAGGGGAAATACTCAATGCATTATGCAGCATGTTCAGTTCACTATTGAAAACGGTCAATCTCTTTTCTTTCAGGGGCAATAGTCACACCCAGTGACAGCATAAGTGAACTTCCTGCTTTATTTCACCAAAACCTTTCCAAGTGTTTATCAACTTAATACAACAGAAAATGACAAAGAAGGACAAAATAATTTACTGTTCCAAAGACTGAGAGGAGGATTAATTTTGAGGAGTCCAGCCTTTTACTGTGGAATTCACCATACTTTTCACTTAGAAGTCTCATTTACCTAAACTATATTATATTTTGGCTCTGCATTTTTTCCATAGTGTCAGGGTGTCAATTTTCTATGATCACTCTTAGTTTTATTAAGCTTATCATATCACTAAAATAAAATTATCTAAAAGCATTAAAAAACATATGCATTTTATCTGCATTTAAGTCTATATTCGCCATTTAGGTGTTACAATGATCACAAAATGAATCTGTATTAGATATTTCATACATCACTTTCTCGTAATATTATTCACGCTGATAAATAGCTTGTTTCGTTACATCATACTGTTTGTGAATAAAGTTTTAAGTTCCAGAGAGAATTATTCATGCATGTAGCTTTTTAATTAAAAAGAGAAAGATTAGTCAACCTTTTCTCAAGAGATAACCACATGAAAGGCAACTTTTAATTACTCCTTTGAAGTTTCTTTCCCAGTTGCAAACTCAGGTTTCAAAAGGAACGCTGGGAATGAGCGAACACTGGAGAGAAGAGGTTGATCCTATCCTAGATCGTGTCTGAATGCTCAGTGGAGTGGAAAGGGGCATGGAAATGTACCCTCTCGGTCACGCTGAACCATGGCAGTACATTTACACTGCACGGGGGCGGGTGTTCAGATTTTTTCTCTTTGTTCCGCTCTTTTCATTGTACTCCGGGAATTCTTGTACCTTACAGGTGGCCATAAACAGTTTGCCCACAGGATCTGCTTCGTAATTGCTTATGCTTTCTTCGCTTTGTTAGCGTTCTTTACTCTTACACTCGATTCTGTGCTTGATGGCTTACCATTTCTCTGTCTTTTCAGACGACATCCTTTGCGGTGCCGTAGCACATGGATTTCAGGACTGCCTGTGAAGAGGTATGTTACACGGCTTTCTGCTTTTTGAATAAGGAAAACAGGTTATAAACGGGACACTCTTAGCCCTCCTTTATATAAGTGGAACACTGATTTTGGCCGAGGAATGGGTGACAGGTCCATTTCATTTCCAGGGGGTGATCTATTTCTGTAAGACTAAAAAGCCAAAGAGCGCCTAGGGAAGCTCTGGATTTTCACTCTTCCTTGAGAAGACTGGAGCATATTTGATTGATTAAATTGCCCTTCTCCAGAAACTATGCACTCACTGCATGATTTCAGGTAGTAGAAGTGTTGGAAGTAATTCTTTTCACATAAATGGTTATAAATTAGAAGACATTTGAAGTCCCTTTCAGCACTAAAATCTTATGATTTTATGATTCCAATATTATTTAAGTATTTCAATATTATTTAAGTGTATCAATTCAGATTCTCTGTAGAGCTGTCTTCACACTTTGGTGTGAGTTAAGTGATACATTGCTCTTTCAAGGATATTAAAGGCCGTTCAAGTGTGTAGTCAGTAGTGCATGGCGTTGGGCCCCAGGGGATGTTACCATTCTATTTTAGGAAAAAATCACTATCTGTTCTACTGAACATGCAACATTCAAAGCATTCTTTCATTCTTCAGGCAAAATGCAAACACTTATAGGTTAAAATAGTCCATATTTGCTTAAAAGGTTTAACATATTTTTATTGTATATATAGAAACCCAAGAAAAACCACAACTAGATTATCTATGATACAGTTAAAAACAGACCAACGAAAAACTTGTTATTAACATTTGTGAAGATTGTTTTTTTAATGAGATGTCAAGTGTTAAGCTTCTTGCAAAAATATCTACTTTTAAAAAGTGTTTGCCACAGTTGTTTCAAAGTTTAAAACATAAGTAAGATCTTTCAGAAAATTAATAAATTGTTTATATAAATTTTTGAAGATTTTTTCATTTGAGAGAGTGCAGGTGCGTGCACATGCACCCAAGAGTGGAGGGGAGGGGCAAGGGGAGAAAATCTCAAGCCAGCTCCTGGCTGAGCTCAGAGCCTGATGTGCGGCTGATCTCACCACCCGGGAACCAAAAGACCTGAGCCAAAACCAAGAGTCATTTGCTTTAACTGACTGAGCCACTCAGGTGCCCCACTTTTATATTTTTAATACTTAAGCTAAACTTTTTATTTTCCAAAGGATTTTCTCTATGCTAGCACTTTTCAAATTACATTATAGTTATTTATTTACAAACTTCTCTTGCGTGCTACACTAAGTACTATAATGTCAAAGTGTATAATTTATTCATTCTTTTAACTCAGTACCTATCAGTTTATACTTTTTAAAAATGATTTAATGCTTTAGAAACTTAAGTTTAGAAACATAATTTTTAATTCTGTGTCATTTGTTGTGTTAAATACATAATATCTTACTCTTAATTTTGGATGTAGTAAGTCTGTCTCTATCACAGTGTTTGTTATCTTATGTTTTGGGTAGTAAAGCACTCATTTTCATGAATGAGTTACAAATGAAAAACTTATGAGATTCATGAGATCCTTAAAGATGGGATAGTGGCCAAATTCTGTTTTAACACATGGCTTAGCTTGGACTTCAGAGGCTGACCTAAGATTGATTTTTCAGACTTTTTTTTTTTTAAACAAAATTGTTTGATTCATTGATTTGGAATATGTATGAAGTATTATTTAAGGTTCAGAGCTTTATTTTACAATGATAATACCATTGTGATCATCTTACCCTTGCTTCTGTAGACAGAGGTTCTTGTTGTCTTGAGATGAGCCCTTTGATAATTTCTACCATTTTAGACTGTCCCCAGGGTGGAGTAAAGCTGTCTCAGAACTGCTCAGCAGCAGCAGCCACGTGTCTTCCACATGCTGGGTGGGGTGGCAGGAATACAGAACTATGAGATACTCTGAAGAAGATCGGACCTCCCTATAGGTGGATCAAAGTCAATGAGTTTGCCTGAAATTTACAGTCTTAGAACATGTAAGTGGACAGAAACCATAAAGATGGTTTAGCTTAACTCTCTCACTTTGCAGGCGAGGAAATTGAGAGGTTTTATGAAATGCTAAGTGCCATTTAATTAATTAGTTAAAGGCAAAACCATAATGTGTAGCTTGGAACTCCTGACTCTAAGTTTGAGCCTCTTTCTAAATTATGTTGCTGGAAATTATAAAATAGTCAAAGGTATGTTGAATAAAACTTGTTTTCTCTTGACTGCTAATAAGCTATTAAAATGCAAATCTGATATCCACATCCATTGCATGGATCATACCAGGAGGTCTCTTCTTTGAAAAGAAATGGAAGTATGTCCAGTTCCATGTAAAATATCTTAATTTTCTAATACAAATCATTTGTAAAAGAAAGGTTTATTAATTAAGAAGTTTCTTCTCTTAAAAAGAAAATGTTACAATACTTTTAAGGAATTGGGATTTAGACGTCTGATAAAATGCAAAAATGAAGGTAGAGAATACAATTGGGACAACACAAAATCCACAACTTAGAAGAAAAAGTGCATGTTATGGGCAGGCATTATTAACTGGTTTTCTACTTTTAACAGTGTCATCAAAATAATAACGGGTCAGGGGCACCCGGGTGGCTCAGTCAGTTAAGCATCTGCCTTCGGCTCAGGTCATGATCCCAGGGCCCTGGGATTGAGCCCTGGGTCAGGCTCCCTGCTCATCAGGGAGTCTGCTTCCCCCTCTCCCTCTGTCCCTCCTCCTCCTGCTCATGCTCTCTCAAATCAATCAATCAATCAATCAATATAATCTTTAAAAAATAAAATAACAATGTGTTCAAGAAGCCACTATGCTATCTTTAGTGTAGGTATCCCTCGTATTTCATTTTCATGTCTATCTTCCTTAAAATATGATCCACATCTCTGTGTTGACCATGAAAATACATATTTTTCTATAAGATATATTTAATAATTTATAATTCATTTACATATATAATGTAATTTAGTTCCTTCATATAATAAGAATTTGTGACTATGATTCAATTAACACATATTGAAAGAAATCCTACTATCAATTAAACATGGTACTAGGTCCTACAAATTAATAGTCCTTAATGAAAAAAATGGTATTAACTTATTAAGATCTTCTTGTGATAACAACATATGTGATGAGGTTAAATACTATGATAATATTGAAGTCACTACATGTGATGCCTAAATACAATTCTGTTTGTTAGGTGAATATATTTATTCAATGAAAACCCTGAGTTCTGAAAAGGAAGCACTTGTTTGGATGGAGTGGTCTTAGAAAGCCTCAGGGTGAAGTGAGTCGTGCAGTAGTACTTGACAAATGGCTAGAATTTAGCCAAAGAGAAGGCCGTGACTGGAAGTAATCCTGGAAGGGAGGACATTTGAATCTATATTATTTTTTATGAATCATCCCTTTAAAATTTCAAGTTTTACATATGTTTTATAATTTCCATAATATATTGTACATGTCTACATAGAGCACATACATTTCTTTACTCATGTGCAATGTGCACACAGTCCACAACGTTTGAAGACAAATGTTTGTCATGTTAATAAAGAAACAGATGGGTGTGGACTTAAGTTTATAGTAAAATGTACAGCCAATACTTATTTAGGTGATTTTTTATTTTTCAGTAATCTGGGTGCACAGATATAAAGGCTGCAGCCAGACTCTTTTAGGTTGTGCTGTACTAGTGACAGCTCTCACAGTCCTGGTTCCCATTCTTAACCTAAGCAATCTAAGCGGGATGAGGCTATGTAGATTAAGCCTCTCCCCATATCAGACAGTGTCCTATGCATCCTTAGTAGCTTGTCTTTGATGGGAAAATCATCAGGTCAGAGTGGTCTTACTCACTTTACCCCACAGTGGTCATTGCTTTGATGCAGGAAGAACAGTTGGTTCAAGATGATGACCTTCTCACAACTCTTTGCACTCTTGTAGGAGATTCTTGGTGACCAAAAGTGCTGCCTCCTGGTGAGAGACACTGATGGCCATATCATTGTTTATAGGAGGACTGGGGGAGGCAGCCCTCACATAATCTGTGCATGAGGGAAACCAGAGCAAGTGGTTAAGGGCACGGAATCTAGAGCCCAGCAGTCTGGGTTCAGGTCCTGACTTCCATTCATCTCTGCTTCTCTGGTCTTTTCCTATCTATGAAAGCAGTTGCCCTGGGTTGTTAGGAGGATCAGTAAACATTATGCAAGTGGTTATTAAACAACAGATAAATATATGACTACATTTCACTAGTGATGATACCAGTCCAGCAATACTGCTGTGAATCAGCAGTGCCCTGAAATGGATTTTACCCATTTTTTAATCTACTGTACCAGCTATGATTCTAATGTAGTTGTTTACCAGCCCTCAACATCTTCTGCTCAAGGTTTATATTTCTGTTAACAAAAACTATGTTGTTACTTTCCCAATTCCTATCCATCTCCTGCTTGAAGAAATATATTTATAAAACATAAATCACTGTTCAGATTTCTCTAGGGCATCTCCAATACCTTTAAATTCCTGGAACATCACATAAGGACCTTGACCTTCCTCCTCTTCCCCTGGCACCTCTCCTCCTGTGGCCTCTGCTGCATCATGCAGACTTTGCATTGGGATGCATTCTTGTGCTTCTCTTCTTGCATCATGTCAGCTATCCATTCTCATACTTTCATATCTCTACTCATTTATCCCTCTTGAATAAAATAACTTTCGCCTCCTCTAATTATTTCCTGTTTATTAAGACAAGCCGTACATTTTTCTATCTAGAAAACCTTCTTTAACACCTCCCTCCCTCAAGAATATTTAACTCTTTTCTCCATGTTGCTCCCACATCATATATCACATTGCATCTTATGTCTGTATGTATATTTTGTAAGTAAGAATGCTCTGAGGTCAGAGACTATTGTCTGATTCATGCCTGAATTATTTGCACATTATTTGCAAAATTGATGTATGTATGGGATTTTAAATGTATTTTCATGTACACAGCTGAATTTTTATAAAAAGATGTATGTAACATCTATAACCCCTAATGAATGAATTTAAGTTGAATTTGTTGTAAGCTTCATTAGTACTGTTTTATTTTTTCTTGAAGCAATTATTTTGTGTGTGTGTATGTACGCATTTTAACAAAAGCTACTTCATTCTTTGTTTTCTTTAATTACGCCTTTTGAGGATCCAAATGTGAGCTCAAAGTCTGTATTCTGTTTTGCAGACGACTATCTAATAATTAGGGGACATTTGATACGTTATTTGAGTGAATGGACCTTTGACCACATTGGATGTAGGAGAGAAGTCTCATAACTGTGTTTTTGTCCCTCAGACTTTTCCTGGATGATCTTTGATATCACTTTGATGTGTAACAATAATGTATTTATGGGCTTTCAGGGAAAACCCCTCTTTCATCCTCACATTGAGACAGAGCGTTATTTGTGATTGCCAGCTATTCCTTTACACTTCTGGGAGAAAATAGCCCCAAATGTACTGTACATTAAAAAATCAGCAAATGTGCTCAATTGTGTTCACTTGGCTTTGATATTATTTTAGACACTCCTCTTCCCCATGCCACCTCAGAGAGTCCTGATGTTGGCTCCCAGCCAAGATCACACTGTAAGCATGAAAGACTTTTCTCTGTGAAAGATGTAGAAAATTATGATCTATATTAAGGAAAATATCATTTGCCTTTGTTGAAATATTTTTGTCCTCTAGATATATCCACTTGAGTTATGCTCTAGAATAGATTAATCGACACAATTTAGTGAGTGCCTGCTGTGCGCCAGTTTCATAAAGGAGGAAAGAACACCATCCTTGCTCCTGGAAAAAACTTGTTTTTCCCTCAAAGATAAGATAACCTTTACAAAATAATTACAGACTAATATAAGACCATAGTGAGAGAGAGTATAATGGTATGTATTAGCACATGGGATAAAGCAGTTTACAGAAAGAATTATCTTTAGAGGCATGAGTATCTTAGTATGTTCCCATTTACATTATGAAGCATTCTTTTAAAGAAACAAACTCCTAGCAATCCATTTGCAAATTTATATTCCAAGAGAAAACCTGGTATTATTGCCTGGAATTTTATGCTCATTAAATACTAAGGATAAATATATATTTCTATGTACTAATCCTTTTATCCTAATTAAGAGTGGCTTAATAATTATTAAATGAAAATGTAATTGCCAAACTGGTCATTGTTCCTATGGACTTTTTGGTGCAGAATGCAGCTAGCGATTATTTTTTGTCTCAAAAAAATGTCCTTTTGTATTTCTGACAAATGGGAACCTTAAGTGCACTTGCTAGGGAGGATATTTCTATGTATCTGGGTGAATATTATACACTGACATGCTTCAGAAGTGATGGGATTGGTGGGTTTCTTCAATGATCACTGAGATGCTGGTGTAAAGCTGTGTAGTATGAATTCAGCAGTCTTCACAGGCTGTTTTTATAATTCCCCAAAATATGTGAAGCAAAAACAATAGCTTGAGAATCACAGATCTTGGGTCCTATGCCGGACTCTGTTTTTTATTAACTGTACTAATTCAAGCAGTTCACGTCCCCCCTTTATCCCCATTTTCTCATCTGTACAGTGTGTGTGTGTGTGTGTGTGTGTGTGTGTGTGGCAACTAGGAATGACAAAATTGTGGAGGATAGAAAAGATGCTAAGTAGGTATGGTTTCAGATTCAAAATTCTATGATAGAGACAGAACGCCGATTAGTGGTTGCCTCGGGCTTGGGAGGGGAGTGGGGTGAAAAAACATTGTCTTATACATCCTAAAGGGTTGAATTGATAGAATGTGAATTGTATCTCAATAAACCTGTTACCAAAAATCTTATATTTAGATTATAAGTATTAAACAAAACTTTCATTATTTTTCAAATATAGTGTATAAACTATACTCTTTACTCTCCTAATCTTACTCAGATTTTCTGACAAATCTCTGTTACCTGAGGACTACTTCACATGAAATGGTTAACCTTGTCTCTGCATCTATATTAAATATTACATTCCAGATTCATCAGTGGATTTTCCTTAGCTCTCAAACGCTATTCATCATGTTTTGCTGTGAATAGGCCACAAAATTATATTCTATAACCTAAGTGTACTTTTTTTCTCTGTTTTGTTCTTTTCTTGCCTGAAGACAAAGACAGGGATTTGTTTGCTGCAGGATGGTAATCAGGAGCCTTTCAAAGTCCGGCTGCACCTAGCCAAAGATATTTTGATGATCCAGGAACAGGATGTGATATGTGTGTCTGGTGAGCCTTTCTATTCTGGTGTAAGTAGCTTTCCTTCTGCTGAATTTTTTTTTGTTGTTAATAAAAATGTTCATTCACAGTGAATTCATAATATATTTTTCTTTTACTTTTAGAGCATAGTCAATCCTCTTGCATGTAATTTTTGTTGACACTATTAAGGAAGCAGTGTCCTTGTATAACTACCAAACCCAGGTCCATAGCCACCCATTAGGGCCCAACCCCACACATTAGGGCATCTCATTGACTCCCAGTTGTTAAGTGGCTGCAGTGACACTTGTATTATCTGATCTTGAGAAAATGCATTCTACCTTTTCATACAGAGGACTATCTGAGAACAGTGCAGGGCAGTTTTTCCAGCCCCAGTCTTACCTTCCATCACATTTGACTTTTGGAGGTGGTACAAAGGTGGAGCCCAGTGCTTTGCATTTGAGAAGCATGAGGCTTTAAGTGGCAGTCACTGGACTCAATGTCATTGCTTTTCCCCAGGGGATTGTGCATGAATGATTCCCTGATAGAATTATGCCCAAATGTCATAGCATGTTCTGTCTAATGCCCTAACTGGTTGGCATATTTCCCTGCTGCTAATCCAGCCTCAGAAAGAGCCATGAATTATCACTCAAAACTCATTGGTCTGCTTATGAGCCCTGAAGTACAGCTGTGGAAGACATCTTTAGGTGAAATTAGATTATATTTGACAAAACAATTTTAGCATTAAAGAGGACAACTTTTAGAATTTCTTGTTTATTATATAATAACATTAAAGACATTAACAGTGTTTCCAATGTGATCTCAGAAGAAAATTACAGCAAATAGCAAACAGTCCACTTCCTGGATTCCCCAGACATCTATAGCTATTTAGCACAAAGATTTAATTTGTAGCTTATTAACAGACTTACCTTGGAGTATTTTGTTGGTGGTGAATAATGCTGAACTTGAGTTTCCACCTCACTTCTCACCAACATCCTATGGGAGTCACACCAGGTCCTAAATCAGTAGGCCCTTGCTAACTAAAGATAATGGACATTTTGCAGACTGTTAACTATTCTTTTGTCACAGACCATTTAAATCATCCCGAGTCATGGGTCTGGCTGTCAAAGCTGATTAAATTGTTCCTATCCAGTGCCCATTCTTCCTTTTTGTTAATAAAGGAATAGCAGTCAATGGTTGACTTATTCCCTCCCACCCTTTTTCCCTCCTTCTTCCTTCCTCTTTCTCTTTCTTTCTTTCTTTCTTTCTTTCTTTTCTTTCTTTCTTTCTTTCTTTCTTTCTTTCTTTCTTTCTTTCTTTCTTTCTTTCTTTCCTTTCTTTCTTTCTTTCTTTCTTTCTTTCTTTCTTTCTTTCTCACTTCTTTTCTTTTTCCCTTCCCTCCTTTCCTCTTCTTCCTTCTCCTCCTTCTTCTTTCCCCCACCTCTCTTTCTCTCTCTTTTCAGTGAAACAATATGATTCATATAACTCTCTGGAATGAGTATATTACACAAATTCTAGATCAGTAAAGTGTTACAATTTGTAAAATTCAGTCTCTCAATACTGAAATAATGTTACTGATTTTAAACTATGTAGTCAAAATAGTTAATACACAAAACCCTAATCTCTCTTTTGAAAACTGGGAAGAACTTGACAGAATTAAGGAGAAATATCCTATGATAATGTCAACAAATGCAAAAAAAAAATGACAAAATTTGACATTTATAAGAAACACTTTCAGAAAAGTCTGCATAAGATGGAAGGAACTCCCTTAATTCAATAAGCCTCTAATGAACACTTCTCTCTAACATTATAGTTTATATTGAAGATACTGTCTGAGGTTGTAAGAAAGTCAAGGATCATCACTTGCTTCATTTTTACTCAATATTGTTTTTGTTGTACAACAAGTCAGGAAATGGGTATAAATGGCAGAACAACTGGAAAAGAAGACGTAAACAGCTCTATTTTAGATGTCATGATGGTGTACATAGAAACCCCTAAGAAATGTACAAAAAACAGAATAACATACAAATTCAGCAAGGTTGCTGGAAATAAGGACAGTGTCCAAAGTTAATTGTATTTCCATAATTTGCAACAAACAAAATAAAAATGGAATCCACAATACATCAACTGAATAATGCACTCAGGAATAAATTTAACAAAATATGTACAAAGGTTTTACCTTGAAAACTATAGAACTGTGATAAGTGAAATGAAAATAAACAAATAAATGGAGAAATGTAGCTAGGTCATTAATTAAAGACTAAATATTGTTAAGTTTTCAAATCTTCCTAAAAACCCAATATCAGTTAAAATCCCCAAAAAGTTTTTGTAGACCATGACAAGTTGATTCTAAGATTTACATGAAAATACAGCACAAACAATCTTTAATAACTAGAACAAAGTTGGAGTGTTTATTCTTCCTAGTATCAGAACTCACTATAAGATTGCCAAAATGAATGCAATGTGATATTGTCACAAGTACAGGCACATGAATCAAATGGAACATTATAAAAAGACCAGACACAGACCCACGCTTATATGGCCAATTGCTTTTTTTATTGTGGTAAACTATACATAACATAAAATTTACCATTTTAACCATATTTAAGTGTACAGTTCAGTGACATTGCGCATATTCACATTGCTGTGAACTTATCACTGCTATCCACGTCCAAAATTATCATTATCCCATACTAAAACTCTGTACCCATTAAATAATACTCCCCCATGTCACCTCCCCTCAGCCCTTGATAACCTTTATTCTACTTTCTGCCTCTATGTATTGACTTGTAAGTGGAATCACACAACATTCATCCTTTTGTGTCTGGTTTATTTCATTTAGTGTAATTTGTCAAAGTTGCTATAACATGTATCAGAATTTCCTTCCTTTATAAGACTGAATAATATTCTCTCCACATGTATATATCATATTTTGTTTATCTTGTTAATCCATTCAACCAACGGTGTACAGTTGGGTTGTTTTCACTTTTTGGCCCTTTAGAATAATGCTAATATGAACATGGGAGCACAGATATGTGAGTCACTATTTTTCATTCTTTTGTGTATGCTCCCAGAAGTAGAATTGCTGGATGAAATGGTAATTCTGTGGCAGTTTTTTTGTTTAATCTCTTATCAGATATGTGATTTGCAAATAATTTTCTCCCAACCTATAGGTTGCCTTTTTATTCTCTTGTTTCCTTTGATGCACAAAGATGTTAATTTTGATGAAGTTCAGTTTGTCTATTTTTCTTTTGTTGACTGTACTTTTGGTGTTATATCTAAGAAATCATTGCCAGATCCAATGTCATGAAGATTTTCCCCTGTATTTTCTTCTGAGAGTCCCTAGTTTCAGTTCTTACATGTACATCATATGTATTGATTCATTTCGAATTATTTCTTGCATATGGAGTTAGGTCCAGCTTCATTCTTTTGTAGGTGGGTATCCAGTTTTCCTGATAGCATTGCATCTTGGTACCCTTGTCAGATCATTTCACCACGTACCCAAGGGTTTATTTCCGAGCTCTCTATCTATAGCATTGGTCTGTCTGTTTTTATGTTGGTACCATATTGTTTTGATTACTTTAGCTTTGTGGTAAATGTTGAAATCAGGAAGCTTGTACCTTCCAGCTTTGTTCTTTCTCAAGAATGTTTTGGCTACATAGAGTTCCTTGAGATTCCACATAAATTTTAGGATGGATTTTTCTATTTTCATAAAAAATGACATTATAGCACTGAATTAGTAGCTAGCTTTGGGTAATATTACCATTTCAACAGTATTGAGCTTTCTAATCCATGTACACAGGATGTCTTTTTCACTTATTTAATTTCTTTCAGTAATGTATTATGGTTTTTAGTGTATGTATTTCATCTTCTTGTCAGTTAATCTCCCTAAGTTTTTTATACTATAAGTTTTTTTATTTTATTACTATTATTTTATTATTATATATTATATTATTTTATTATTATTTTTTATTATTTATATGCTATTATAAATGGAGTTGTTTTCTTAATTTTCTTTTGTTTGTTCAGCTGATTTTTGTGTATTCACTTGGTGCTTTGCTACTTTGCTGAACTTTTTTTTTTTAGTTCTAATGGCTCTGTGTGTGTGTGTATATCTGTGTAATCTTTAGGTTTTCTGTGTATAAGATCATGTCATCTGATAATTTTACAGATATAATTTTACTTTTTTCCTTCCAATTTGGATATCTTTTATGTCTTTTTCTTGCCTAATTTCTCTAAGACTTCTATTACTATGTTTAACAGAGGTGGTGAGAATAGACATCCTTGCTTTCAAGCTTAGAGAAAAAGCTTTAAGTCCACCTTACTGTAGGTTTTTCCAGTCTTACCTGTAGGTTTTTCATATATGGCCTTTACTATTTTGAGGTAGTTTTCTTCTAAGATTTTTGAGTGTTAAAGGGTGTTGAATTTGCCAAATGCTTTTTCTGCATCAAGTGATATGATTATGTGTGTGTGTGTGCGCACACGTGTGTGTGTTTCCTTCATTCTGTTAAAATGGTATATTACAATGATTGAATTTCATGTATTGGATCATCCTTGTATTCCAGAAATAAATCTCACATGGTCAGATATATAATATTTTTTTAATATTGCTGCTGAGTTCCGTTTGCTAGTATTTTGTTGAGGATTTTTGCATCAGAGTTCATAAGGGCCTATAGTTTCTTTTCTTTGAATCTTTTTCTGGTTTTGGTATCAAGGTAATATTACCCTCAATGGATGAGTTAAGCTGTTTTCCCTCCTCTTCAATTTTTTTGTAAGAGTTTGAGAAGAATTGGTATTATTTCTTATTTAAATGTTTGGAAGAATTGACTAGTGATATTAGCAGGTCCAAGACTTTTCTTTGTTGGAAGGTTTTTGATTACTGATTTAATCTCTTTATTAGTGTTATATCTATTCAGATTTTCTATTTCTTCATGATTCAGTGTGAGTAGGTTTTGTGCTTTTAGGAATTTGCCCATTTCATCAAAGCTATCCAGTTAATTCTTCATTCTCTCTTTGGATTTTTCAAAATTTCTATCAAGTTGATAGTAATGTCCTCACCTTTTTTTCCCCTGATTTTAGTCATTTCTTTAGTCTTTAATATTCTTTTTTTCTTAGCCAATTTAGGTAAACAGTTATGATTTTGTCAAAAGAACAAACTTATTTCATTGATTTTCTCTATTGCTTTTCTATTCTTTGTTTTATGTATCTCAGTTCTAATCATTATTATTTCCTTTCTTCTTCTAGCTTTATGTTTAGTTTGTTTTTTCTTTGTCTATTTTCTTAAGTGGTTAAGTTAGGTTGTTGCTTTACGATCTCTTTTTATATAAACTTTATAGCTAAAGGTTCCCTTCTTCTCATTGTTTTCACTGCATCTCGACATTTTGATATGTTATACTTTCATTTCCATTCATGTTCTATTTTCCCTTGTGATTTCTCCTTTTCCCCTTGGGTGCTTAAAAGTATCTTAATGTCCAGAAATTTGTGAATTTTCACTTCGCCTTCTGTTAATGATTTCTAACTTCATCCTGTTGATACTTTGTATATCTGCCTTCTAAAATCTAAGACTTAATTTGTGGCCTAACATATGACGTATCCTAGAAAGTGTACCACATACACTTGAGAATGCTAGCCTTTCAATGGGCTATACTGTCCTGTTTGTATGACTTGTGATTTTTTGTTGAAAATTGGACATTTGACTCTTGCAGTGTGGTCGCTCTGGAAATCAAATTCTTCCCTTTCCCCCGGGTTTGCAGCTTTTATTTGTTTTTTAGTCTTTAATTTTTACAGGTCATCCCTATGCCAGGGATTAGCCTAAAGTATCAACTTGAGGTCTTCTCAGAGTTTGCCTGAGCCTATGTCTTTCCCTGGGCATGCATTGTGACTTTGTAAATTTTCCCATATATGTACAGTTTCTTTGAGTATCTTAATTCTTAAGTGTTTGGCTCCCAGAAGAGGAAATAAGGATAAATGAAGAAAAAGAAAGGCTCTGGCTCTTTAAATCCCCTGGAAGTTGCTTCAGCCCATGGGAGTTGCAACAATGGCAACTTGCTGTCTCTACACCTCTGCAATCAAAAGTAGATATCAGTGATCATCAGAACTAGAATCCCCAATATTTAGAGTAGAGAGTCCCCATTGCCCACCCTGTTTCCAGTAAGCCAAGTGTAAGATGCTCCAGGAACAGGTAAACAGCTGTCTGTCTCTGGCCTGGTGGGGGATGGGTAGTCACCATGGTTCTGAGAGCAGAAATTGACCTAAATTAGCCATGATTTACCATCCAAAACTTCTCCTGAGAGTTGCAATCTTTACAATGGACTCCAGAATTCAAAAATAATTACACCAGACAGATCCTACCAGTGTAATTATCTGGGTGGAAAGAAGGATTCTTGGTGCTTCCTATTCCCCCATCTTCTTTAATGGTCAGTTGTCAAACCAGTTCAAAGGG
Organism: Ursus arctos; assembly: GCF_023065955.2. Classification (NCBI taxonomy): domain Eukaryota; kingdom Metazoa; phylum Chordata; class Mammalia; order Carnivora; family Ursidae; genus Ursus; species Ursus arctos. The sequence continues at coordinate 10,619,248 of NW_026623078.1, forward strand.
GAATAAAAATCTTTTCAATAAGTAATGCTAGAACAGCTCAATAAATATATGGAAAGGTAAGATTACACCTGACTCCTACTTCATATGAATTACAAATATTTTGATATTGATCTTACTATAAAATGTAAAACTAAAAGAAATAAGTTTCCAGGAAAAAAAATAGGAAATTGTTTTGTGTTTAAGGGTAGACAAAGATTTTTTTAGGATGAAACAGTACTAATAAAATAAAAAAGAATGGTAATGTGAACTTCATCAACATTTTTAAACAATTGAAATTTTAAAAATCCCTTATAAGAAAATGAAATGGCAAACCCCAGATTAGGAGAAAATATTCCCATTTGACACAGAGCTTGTGTCTAGTATATATAAAGAACTATCACAAATTTTTAAAAAGGTACAAACAACCCAATTAAAGAAAACAAAAAACAACTGAGCAAAAGACCACAAAATAAGATATGCAACTGACTAAGGAGAGCATAAAAAGATGTTCTAATTTATCAGTCATCCAGGAATTGCAGATCAGATTAAAATTCCATAATATACAACTTCATACCCATTATAATGGCTTAAAAAGAGACTTGGCAAAGATGTGGTTCATTTAGAAATCTCATGCATTAGAGTACCAATTGAGCAACCGCTTTGGAAAACTATTTGGCAGTTTCTTATAAAGTTAAACATAAACCTACCCTAAACTAAAAAAATCCTTCTCCTTGGGATGTACCCAAGAGTAATGAAAATAAGTGTTCACAAAAAGACTTGTACAAGAATATGCAAGTTGTGAACTAAAACAAGTTGTGAACTGATGAATGAATTCTGACACATTCTTAAAGTGGATTTCTATTCATTTATTCCTCCAATAAAGAAATAAATAAGGGATTTTCAGTTTCTGGTTCTACATATAGGAGCTTGAAAGTCACCACTTGGTCATAACAAGTAAAATCTAAACAGACTGGAAAGCCATCAGCTATCCTTGGATCCATAATGGGGGGGGGGGGGGCACAGAGCAAACTGCCACCCCTGAGACTGGTTAGACAAGACAGGGAAATACAGGGAGTCACAGCTTACCACATCAGAGCCCACCCACAGAAACCACTGTGGCCACCAGTGCTAGAGTAGGAAAGCCAGAACTGTAATTGAATTGCTGGAGGCTCGGTGTGGACAAGTCTGAGAGTCAAAAATGCAAGGGGACTTCTGGTTTCTGGTTCTGCTTTTAGGGAACTTGGAAGTAAGTCATCACTCCTTCCTCAAAAATATAAAGTTGAACAGACTGAAAAATCACCAACTCTTGAATTCATAAGGAGAAAACAGGGCAAACCTCTGCCCTTAGGATTGGAGAGACAGAAAGTTGAATACAGAGAGCTGCTGCTAACCAGAGCAAAGGCGCAATAGCAGACAGTGGGAACCAGTCTTCTGGTAGGAGGATCAGAACTGTAATTGAAGAATTGCTAGCCACTCAGTGTGGGCAATATGAGAATTAGAAACTCCACGAGTACCCAGTCATAGGGGCCCCACAATGGTGTGAAATTTACCTGTAGGAGTTTGACCAGTTTTCATAGTAAAAATTGGAAAAAGTCCTCTCAGGGAACACCTGAGAGAAAATGGAACCATTTTGGAAATAAGCCAGAGCACTCTGTTCTTCTTACCAATGCCTGCCCTCAGAGGTAGCTAGTTAATCAGAGCTTAAACTACTTGGGTATTTTCAGACCCTAACTGACCTGAGGAAGGGAAATACCCAACTCCAGCACCAACTCCAGTACACTCTAGCCATCCTCTCAAACTCAAGGGGGTAGGAATAAACTGAGAAGCACTTGTGAGGTTCACAGTCCATAAACACAGGCTTATCAAAAGACTGAGACCTAATCATAGGACTATAGAATGCTTCTCATCCCCTGACACTGCACCACCACATTATTAAAGGCCTATTGGCAGTAGTTCCTTTTACCTAGTACATCATGAGAAGCTACATCATGAGAATATTACAAGGAATACCAAGAAGATTACAAAACACACACACAAATTTTGGAAAGACAGAACAAACATCAGAACCAGACATGTCAGAAATGCTGGAATTATCAGATCAGAAATTTAAAATGACTGTTGTTAACATACTAATGGCTCTACAGAATAAAATAGACAGCAAAAGAAAGACACGAGTAATATAAGCAGAGAGCTGGAAATCCTAAGAAAGGACCAAAAAAATTCTAGATATAAAAACATGGTAACAGAAATGGTGAATGCCTTTTATGGGCTCATTAGTTGACTGGACATGGCAGAGGAAAGAATCTCTGAGAATCAATGGAAGCTTCAAAAACTGAAAAGTTAAGAGGACAAAGACTGAAAATAACAGAACACAATATCCAAGGATTGTGGAACAGCTACAAAAGGTGTAACACATGTACAATGGGAATATCAGAAACAGAAGAAAGAGAAAAAGGAAGAAATATTTGAAGCAATGATGACTGAAAATTTCCCCATATTTATGTCTGACACCAAACTACAGATGCAGAAATCTTGGAGAACAGCAGCAGAATAAATGCTAAAAACCTACACCTAAGTGTGTAAATTACAGAAAAGCAAAGATAAAGAAAAAAATACCCAAAAAGCCAGAAGAAAAAACACACCTTGCCTATAGAGTGGAGTTTGGATTTACAACTGTCTTCCCCCATGGAAACCAGGCAAGCAGGAAGAGAGTGGAGTGAAATATTTGAAGTGTTGAGAGGAAAAAGTCTCCAACCTAGAATTCTGTACCCTGCAAAATTATTTTCCAGAAGTGGAAGAAACAAAGAATTTCTCGAACAAATACTGAAGGGATTTGTTGGCAGTAAATCTGCCTTTCAAGAAATGATGAAAGAAGCTCTTTAGGGGGGAAGAAAATCATGTAGGTCAAAAACATGGATCTTCGTAAAGAAAGGAAGAGCAACAAAGAATAAATAAGTGAAAGAAAAACAAAACTTTTTTTTATTCTTAATTGACATAACAGATAACAATTTGTTCAAAATAATAAGAGCAAAAATGTGGTTTTTTTTATTATGTTATGTTAGTCACCATACAGTACATCATTAGTTTTTAATGTAGTGTTCCATGATTCATTGTTTGCGTATAACACCCAGTGCTCCATGTAATACGTGCCCTCCTTACTACCCATCACCAGGCTAACCCATCCCTCCAAACCCCTCCCCTCTAAAATCCTCAGTTTGTTTCCTGGAGTCGGTAGTCTCTCATGGTTTGTCTCCCTCCCCTTCTGTTTTTGATTATGTATGTTTATGAATACTATATATATGCTTATGCATGCCTATTATAAGTGAAATGACTGACAGAAATTAGACAAGGTAAGGGAGAGCAGGATTAACATTATTTGGTTATTATAAGGTACTCATACTACCTGTGAAGCAGTGTAGTGTTATTTGAATATGGATTTGGATTATGTGCAAGTATATATTGCAAACTTTTGGCCAACTACTAAAAAAGGTAAAAAAAGGAAGTATAACTGATATGTTAAGAAAAGAGAGAAAACAGAATCATACAAAACACTCAATTTAAACAACAAAGGGCAGAAAAAGAGTGGAAGACAAAAATAGGATAAAAAACAGGGCAACAAATTGAAACAACAACAAATATGGTAGCCATTACTCCAACTATATCAATAATCACCATAAAATCAATGGTTTAATATATCAGTTAAAAGACAGAGATTGTCAGAGTGGATCAAAAATCCAGACCCAATTACATGCTGTCTACAATAAATCCATCTTAAAAGACACATACAGATTAAAATTAAATAGGCTGAGAAAAATATGCTGAAACTATAGACTATCTTTAATGAATACAGATGTAAAATTCTCAGCAAAATATTCAGAGATCAAATCCAGCCATGTCTAAAAAGAATTGTACACCAAGACCAAATGGGATTTATCCCAGGTATGCACGTCTGGTTCATCATTCAAAAATCAATCAATGCACTCCATGACATCAGTAGGCTAAAGAAGAAAAAAAAAATTTTCTAATGGGAGAATCCTAGGAGGGAAGCCCATCCCTCCTTGGCACACTGTTAAAAACAGACCCCATCTCCTTTCCAATACATAACTCACTACTAGGCCAAATGAATTTGGCCAGGAAAAACATCTTGTATCTACTGCTGCTTAGATAACTCATTTTCCCTCTCACAAAATCACTGGAACTTATGAGGTCCCAGTCCTTTCCTTCTGAAATCAGCTGCAACTACTAAACATGTATTACCTACGTGCACCTTCGTAGGCACCAGCAGGGTCTAGAGTGTGCTCAGCCACTGTCTTTCAGAAATCTCAAAATCAGGGGTCACTAGGCCCTATCTTCAAGGACACAGCAATATTTCAGGTCTATATGTTCATCTCACCCTTTGGTGGATCCTCCCAGAAGGTGGAGGAGACTGTGCCAGTGCTACTGGGACCTGCCTCTACCCCTGTGGTGCACTGCTTCCTACACAATGGTAGTTCCTTCCCAGCCACTGGCCACTCGTGGGCTCAGGGCTTTTTCTGTCTGTGGCAGTGCAGTAGCGTGTGCACCAGGCAAGGAAAATGCTGGGAATTGCCTCCCCAGAGGCAGCCCTCAACCAATGACCAGCAAGAGCTGGAGGGTGAGCACCAACTTCTTCAATTTTGGGTGGGTACTTTGAGGGACATTCCAAATCCCAGTAGGACAAGACCAGCTACACAAAGCAGTAACCTGCTCAAAAACACTCCTTGCATTGGCCTCATTTTCTTCTGCTCTCCAACACCCTTCCCTTCATCTGAGAGCATTTCCTGGGACCCATCCCAAATGAAATTCTACCTTCTATATCTACATCTAGGGGAAACCAACCTACGAAAAAGAATGTAGTGCCCTATGCTCTCAGACTTAACCAATTGTTCTTTGGGAAAACTCTGTCTGGTTTTTAAAACCTCCCACTGCCAAAGGCCCTTAGACACCTCTGTGTTGAAAACCAGACCCTCTTTGAATGTGACCTTCACAACGTACAGTCTTTGTGCTCTCTCCACAATGGTAGCTTGACTCTTCACTTAAGATGAGTTTGGGAGGGTGGGGGATCTGGGCTGAGGTACTCATCCAACTTTTACAACAGAACTGAGCCACAGACCGGGGCAAAGGAAAGGCACCTTGGCAAATGACACTTTTATTCTGGTTATATGCATGACATTCAGCAAAATGTTGATCATTTGGAAAGTTTGGAAATGTTTTCAATTATCAGTGACAAAGAAGTAAAGCGCAGATATCTCAGTTACTGTGACTTCTACCAGCAAACAGGCTAGATTTTTGTCCCAGGGCTTTGTATTAGCTACTTTTCTGGAACATTCTATGATTTGTTCACACATTATATGATTGAAGTTTTAGCATTGAGTTCTTATCAGTTAAGGCCTATTCCATCTGTGATAATTTGGAAACAGTAGAAAAATGCCAACAGCAATTACTCAAGATCTTTAGATGCAGATAGGACAGTGACTGCTGATCAGAATGATACATAGTGCTTGTCAGGTAGATATGTTGAAGCTTCAGTTAGCATAAAAGAAAGTGATCATCTTCCTTTGTGCTCAGAAATCATTCAGTCCCTGTCACCCTGTGAATGATCTACCACTCAAGTCAGAGCTGGCTGTGGTTGACCTAGTGATATTATGCCCTCCAGTGTTGTCCTGAAGGAAAAGCAAATTTAGCCTATGAGAGTTTTAAATATTGAAGAAAAATTTTCAGAAAGCCATTGAGGCTGAAATCAACATGAGATAGCTACATATTTCATGAGAAGATGCCAGTTTCAAATGTGTAGCCATCAGAAGGTAGAAAGTCTTGGACATTAAATCCCAGACATGATAGAACTACCAGATAGTGATATAGCATCAATATCGAGTAGCCCCCCATCCCAGATCCATGAAGGATACAGTCTAAGAGCCCCAGTGGATGCCTGAAACCATAGATAGTACCAAACCTTATATAAATTGTGTTTTTTCCTATACATGCATACTTATGGTAGAGTTTAATTTATAAATTGGGCACAGTCAGAGATTAACAACTGATAATAAAGTAGAATAATTATAACAACATCCTGTAATAAAAATTATGCAGATGTGGCCTCTCTCTCTCTCTCTCTTTCAAAATATCTTATTATACAGCACTCACCCTTCTTTTTGCGATGATGTGGGATAATCAAATGCCTATGTGATGAGATGAAGTGAGGTGAAGGATGTAGGCATGTGATGTAGTGGTAGGCTGCTATTGACCTTCTGATGACACATCAGAAGGAAGATCATTTGCTTTCTGACCGCAGCTGACCCTGGATAACTGAAACTGCAGAAAGCAAAACCTTGGGTAAGGCAGGGATTCAGGCGGGGCGGGGGAGGCGCTACTATAATCAGTACCTTAGCAGAGTTCTAATGGGCATCATTAGAATTTAGATCAACAAAACAAAACAACTTCTTTTAGCTGTGCTTGTGGGAGAAACATGGAATTAGTAATCCCACTGGCGAAACCATAATTTCCTGAAGGTAGCATTCAGAGAAGTTAACAGCTACCTTTAGCCTTGGAGTTAGTGCTGACTCCCACAGGGGGTGTGACAGGATGCAGAGCAGTCTGGGTGAGCTTCATTACCTGTGAAAAAGTTGATCAGAGGAAAGATTGCAGCTAGATTAGATAGTGTGCTCACTGGTGGTAGATTCTTATTAGGTCACCAAGGACAGATGGTGTGTGTAGCCTCAGATCATTTTTTCCCCCACATCAAAGAGCCATTCAATGCAGAGATCAGAATCTGTGCACACATAAACACACAACCTACAAATTATATTTTTTAAATTTTTATTTTTTATTTATTTTTTTAAAGATTTATTTATTTTAGAGGGGTGGGGCAGAAGGAGAGGGAGAGAGAATCCCAAGCAGACTCTGTGCCGAGCACAGAGCCCAGTCTGGGGCTGGATCTCTCGACCCTGAGATCAGGACCTGAGCTGAAACCAAAAGTCAGAAGCTTAACTGACTATGCCACTTGGGGACCCCTAATTTTCAAACTTTTAAGAAGTGGTCTGGAATGACAACAATTACCTACTAGAACATGCTATAAAATTTGATCTAAGTATATACACGATTTTCCCAAGTCAGTTTTACAGGTAAAAGGGGTCACTGGTAAGTAAATTTAACACAGAAGCTATTGGTGTAATTCTGACCCTTTTAAAATTTATGTGTATGAATAAAATAATGGAGGGTATTTATTTCTGTTTCTCCTTTTCAACCTGTTCTTTTCTGGGGAGACAGCCATTCCAAGTAAGATTAGAAAGGGGGGTTTGAATATTTCTCAAAATTAAAAAATAGGTAAACAATTATGCTTTATATAGCCATGATTTTGTAGTAGAAGGACATACAAAGTCTTGACCTTCCAAACTAGACCATCTTTTTCTTTTATTGTTATAGAACTTGATAAATTAATATGACAGTGCTGGAAAACTTTCTCTTGTGAAGTTTTCGTTTTTTGACACTGATGTTCGTAAATCTCCCAGGGCGTAAGCTGCAAGAGATATGGCAGCTGTGGAAGAGAGGATTGTGTTTCAAGTAAAAACATTGTCTCTAGACCTATGATGATGTAAACAGCTCTAACTGATCAGGGACAACTACAATGATGTGGGTAATAACAGCAGTGAAGTTTGTGATTACTAGCAGCCCCTTTGATCATGACAGAGTAGGTGCAGTGGGAGATTTTGGTGTTAGTTGAAGAATGTTCCAAATGAAAAAAAAAATGAATGATAGCATTTACCACAAGAAAAATAATAGCCCTGGTAGATGTATATTTTATAAACAGAGTTAATTTTTCTCATGACATCATTATTAATGATACAATGCATATTAAGAACATGATGTTAACATGCTCTGTTAAATGCAGATTTTTAAGGGCATTTATCTATTGTGTACTGTTAAGTTTTATTTTACCCTTAAAGCAATTTTAACATGTTTTTTTTCTTACACGTAAAACAAATCTATTGGCAAGTCTTTAATATTTCATTTTTAAGACCAAAATATAATTTATTTATCGCATTACTTTTGCAGCTTTATTGCCATCGAGTCTGTAAGAAACATCCAAATGACACTAGAATATATTATATTGATGTCATGCATAATTACTGAAATATAAGTATGTAAGAATAACAAACACCCATATAAACAAAGCATGGATGTTGGAAAGAGGTTAGTTCTAAGCAAGATTTTTCCAGTTATTGGTTTAGTATTTCAGTTTCCTTATATATAAGTGAGGAAAACAAGATTTGCCTCATTTCCTTACATGTAAATCATATAAATGAGGATAATAGTATTTACTTCATTGAGTAATTATGAGGATTAAATAAGTTAATGCATGTAACACAGGCAATACAGTCCCTTGCACATAGTAAGGACTTAAAAAATAATATTTTCATTAACAAAGAATGTAATTAAGGAAACATATCTTAAATATTAGGCAGAATGTTTCAAGATATAAATGGAGAGCAGAACTTCTACTCAAAGGCAAAATTTGTGCAAAATTAATAAGCTATGAAAAAGCATGTAGTAAACAAGGATTGTGAGTCATGGGACAATTTGCTGATGGGATGGAGTGGGGCAGGATTTAAGGTAAGGTGCAAACCCATAGGAAAAGTAGCTGTTGTGTTGCCATTATTGAAGAGAGGAACATGAGAAGAATCAGAGTTCAGAGAGGAGTAAGATAAAAGTTGAATTTGAAGCATACTCAGCAAAAATTGCTCATAAAAACTCCATTAGGATCAGCCTCAGAGGATGATACAGGGGTATAAAGTACAAAGCAAACAAATAAAACCAGTGTTGATTTCACACACTTGGAGATAATTGGAGTTTCCACTGCACCTGCTTATATTTCTATTTCTGCCTAATATGACATTTATTGCAATTCTCTGTTGACATGTTTTCTGCCACCAAAAGACTATCAGTTCCTGGAGGGCAGGGAGTTTGTTTTAGTCATTTTAGGGATCCTCGCACTTACAAAGTACCAATCTTGAATAGTATTTGATGGGAGTTTTAGTGAGAGAATGAGCTCAAGATAGTGAACAGAAGAGGAGACATATTGTTCAAACTATTATAGTCTGACCCCAGCCTTTTCCCCTTAGGCCTGTTTCAGAAATTGGTAAAGCCTGAAGCCAGATCAGAATAGTTTGAGCAGCATATGAAAAGTAACTTACTGACACTTGTTCTTCAAGAGAAAGATGGTGATTACAAGTGAGTACATAGAGTGAGGAAAAAACCCAAAGTTTCTCTCCTTTAACTTTTTTTTTCACTTTGTGAGAGTTGAACATGTCACTTGACTAAGGAGAAGCCAGTGGAGTAGACTTATGGAGATACAAGGGAGAAGGGGATAAAGATTAGCTTCAGGATCATTAATTAGAATGACTTATTTAGGAAGAATGGCAACAAAGCCACAGCTTCTCATTCTAACATGTGGGCAACCCTTCTCTGAGCATTTCATAGCAGTGATGATGTGCAGAACATATCGCTGGACTTGAGGCAAAGTAGGAGCAAAGTAAAGGAGACAAGGGGGGTTCCTGGGTGGCTCAGTCATTAAGCGTCTGCCTTCGACTCAGGTCATGATCCCAGAGTCCTGGGATCGAGCCCCGCATCGGGCTCCCTGCTCAGCGGGAAGCCTGCTTCTCCCTCTCCCACTCCCCCTGCTTGTGTTCCCTCACTCGTTGTCTCTTTCTCTGTCAAATAGATAAATAAAATCTTAAAAAAAAAAAAAAAGGAGACAAGGGATATGGCAACAATACAATATACTGATTAGATATCAGATTGGAGAAGAAGATATAGAATACCTTTGGACCAATTGGAGACATGTAAATATGGACCATATATTAGATAATATTATGGTGGCAGGCTTAAATTGGGCTTGATGATGATATTGGAAAGATACATTCAGAAAAAGAATATGTCCTTGTTCTTTGAAAAAATATATAGGAAAATTAAGGGCTCAAGTGTTAAGATGTCTGTAACTCACAAACGCTTCAGCGAAAATAATACCTAAATCAGTATCTAGAAAAAAAAGAGTATCTGTAAATGTGGCAAATAAAAACATCTTGTTAATTTTAAATTAAAAGTCTAGGGACACCTGAGTGGCTCAGTCAGTTAAGCATCTGCCTTCAGCTCAGGTCATGATCCCAGGGTCCTGGAATTGAGCCCTGCATCAGGCTCCCTGCTCAGTGGGGAGTCTGCTTCTCCCTCTGCCTCTGCCCCTCTCCTGCCCCTTGTGCTCTCTCTCTCTCTTTTGCTCTATGTCAAATAAATAAATAAAATCTTAAAAAAAAAAGAGTTTAAAGGTACACATTAGCCATTCTTGCAATGTGTTATAGATTTGATTTTTTCAAAATGGAAACTGTGGAAAGATGACTATCTACTATCATTTTAAAGTATAAAATTATAGTGTAATATTTCCAAAGCTGAACTAAGAATGTATGTCAGATCTATAATTTTTAAAAACAGAACTGAAATTGGCTTATTAAAACAACAATGCTTTATTTGCTTATCAGTTATATTGTTCCTACTTATAACCTTTCATATACAAAATATATACCGTACTTAATAAATTAATTTTTATAACATCATTTGTATTTGAAAAGCAGGAAGGATCTGGCCACTCATGTGTCCATCAACAGCTTAAGAAGTAGAATGTTACTCATACTCCCAACGTTTCCCTCACTGGTACCTTTCTCCCCCTCCCACAGAGAAAAACTGATTTGCATTTTATAATCCTGTTAATGTTCTTTTCTTTTTAATAATTATTATGTTATGTTAGTCACCATACAGTACATCCTTAGTTTTTGATATAATGTTCCATGATTCATTGTTTGCGTATAACACCCAGTGCACCATGCAATACGTGCCCTCCTTAATACCCATAACAGACTTATCCTAGTCCCCAGCCCCCTCCCATCTGAAGCTCTCAGTTTGTTTCCCAGAGTCCATAGTCTCTCGTGGTTCATTCCCCCTTCTGTTTCCCCCCCCTTCATTCTTCCCTTCCTTCTCCTACTGATCTTCCTACTATTTCTTATGTTCCATAAATGAGAGAAATATGATAATTGTCTTTCTCTGCTTGACTTATTTCACATAGCATAATCTCCTCCTGTCCTGTCCATGTTGCTGCAAATGTTGGATAATCGTTCTTTCTGATGGCTGAGTAATAGTCCATTGTATATATGGACCACATCTTCTTAATCCAGTCATCTGTTGAAGGGCATCTCGGCTCCTTCCACAATTTAGCTATTGTGGACAATGCTGCTATGAACATTGGGGTGCATATGGCCCTTCTCTTCACTACGTCTGTATCTTTGGGGTAAACACCCACTAGTGCAATGGCTGGATCACAGGGTAGTTCTAATAACCCTGTTAATGTTCTTTATTTATTACATACAAATGTTCTAAATCTATCCCTAAGCTTTATCTACGTATATGGATCATATATGTGTATGTATATAGATGGATGATAGATATTTAAAATTTTTAGTGTTTATTTTTCTTCATCTTAAAAGAACGTTAACATTTTTGCTTTATTTTGTTATATTTTGCTCCCACCACTCTGAGGTTGAGTTGGAGTTTTGGAAAGTCTGCCATCTATCTAATTATGCTTTCTTTGTAGGGAATCTGTCCCTTCTTCTGTGCTTTGAAGGTTTAGGAATCCCTGTCTGTGGTGATCTCCAGTTTCACTCTGAGTATCTATGAGGATTTCTTTTTGCTGTGGAGTCATAGGGACTCTTGAATATAAGGGTTTATGATTTTTTTCAATTCTAAAGAATTATCGGCAATTATTATTATTTTTTAAAGTATGCATATTTCCCCATCTCTCTGTTATTTCCCCTCGGTAATATTTTTTAGAGGGGTGTTAGATCATCTCCCTTGATTCTTCATTCTCTTATTTTCTTACATTTTACTGTTTGTCTCTCTGGAGCACTGACAGTAACTCTTCAGTGTACTTTCACTTCACTAACTCTCTGGTTAGATTCACTCTTTGTTTAAACTATTTATTGAAATTCTGATTCTGGCAGTTATTTGTTGTTTGTTTCTAAAAGTTCTATTCGATCCCATTTTGTATTTGCCACATAATATTTATATCACTGTCATTCATTTGATATCTCTTCCTGTTCTAGTAATCATTTTAAGAATCTTACCTAGGTGGTGTGCTTGGAATTCCAGTACCTGCAGTGTTTGCAGATCATAATATGTTATTTGTTCCTTGTTTGTTCGTTTGTTATTCTGCTGACTCATTCATCGTGCTCTATTTCCTCCTGTGATTTTTCACTGGGAGCTCAAGTTTTTTGGCACTCTGGGTATTTCTTGGGGTTCAGCTCTATAATGTATCACAAATACAGAATTTTCATTTGCATTTGCTTTTGCCAGGTGCTCAAGGATACTAGCAAGGAGATACCCTTTCAACTAAATTCTGTATTGGGATTTGAGGTTACACGGGTAGTGTAAACCTCATCTCAAACCCACCTGTAGGGCAATAATATTCAGAACTTCTCAGGAGAATTAGTTTTTAATTCTTTCATCCAGAGCCAAATTCAAAATGAACAAGTTTTCTACTATAGCCCTTTGGGTGGTAGAAATGTTTTTCATGCTTACACACTATTACAATGCCACTTCTCACCTTGCCTAGGTCCTGCCAGTAGCAGGCCCAGGATGAATGCAATCAGGGCCACTGCTTGTGCAGAGCCTTCTAACCCCTTGATTGACACTTCACTATCATTCTGACAACTGAGAATTTTTTTCCTCTTCCCTTATCTCCCTGGCTATGCTTTGGCATTATTTTTTGTTTACCCATCATTTTTTGTATGCTGTCCTGGAGAAAGATTTTAGTATGTTTGACTCAAAGGAATGCCAGATCTAAGATTAGTTTTGCGTGTGTGCATGTGTGTGTGTGTGTGTGTGTGTGTGTGTGTTTTATGGTGGAAATCTATTGGCTTTGAAATCAAGCAGACCCAGCTTGTAATCTCAGCCTCACCACTTGCTATCTTTGTGACCCTATGTGAGTTAATTACCTTCTCTGAATCTTGGTTCCCATGAGTGAAAAATGTATATAATTTACATAATTCACTGCGACAGCATTAAATGAGATTGCATTACCTTGGAGGCTGCTAGAGATGAAAAATAAAAGTTGGTTCTCTTCTTCCCACTTTCTGTTTTTCAACTATTTACTTGTGTTTGTCTCAGTTCCAAAACTTTATCTGAGGTCATAATTGATTCCTAAAACAATGAACAAACTACTGACCAGGATATTTGTTGCTTTCTCTATTTCTCTTTGCCTATAATTTTGAATGATTATCCTGGATGAACAATTTGAACAATTTAAGCAGTAGCTTTTCTGTATAAAGTTAGAAAACAAAACTTGTCACCTCAAAAGGAATGTTCTGTGAGTGAATGAATGATTTTTAAATGCAAAGGAGTTTCATTATTATTGCTTCAAACCAAAGTGTTCTTAATATGATATTGTTAAAAAAGAGCCTAGGGATATTCTAAAGATTATAGATTTATGACAGTTATATTGCTTCAATAGAACTTTATTTTAATTAAATATGTAATACTTCAATAAGAGTGAGCAGAGATTGATAGGCTAACATTTGGATTGGTTTGGAAATGAAGAATAATATAAACGAGATGAAATGAAATAAGTCATACTGTGAAAACAAGGTCCAAATAATTTATGTAATTGCTATCCTACATGACTTAGCATAATAGTGAAGTTTTTTATTAAAATTGTCATTTTTGTTAATGGAATATTTACTATTTTTCTCCCTTAGAACTGATTTCTGTTGTTTTTTTATCACAGACAGAAATTTAATGTTTAAAAAATATGTTTTTTTTCCCCTCCACATCACACTGGAGAGGTACAAGAGGAGGTTTTGCGGAAAGTCAGGATTTTCACTTCAGCCCATAGAGCCTCTCTTCACTATAATGTTGGCTGAAAACTCTCAGGGAGCTGTAGTGAGACATTCCTGTGCCTCCAGCCATGGACTTGTCTGTGGAGGCCTGAAGAGCGCTGGAATTTCACCTATGACCAGCAGTAACAAAGAAATTCTCACCTTGAATGAGAAAAGACAATCAACAGATGCTAACCCTGAAATGATACAGATGTTACAGTTATCTAACAAGTATTATAAAGTAGCTGTCATAAAAGTGCTTCATGTTTGTTACAAACAGGATTGAAACAAATGAGAAAACATAAAGTCCTAGCAAAAATGGAAATTGTAGAACTGGAAATACAATTGAAATAAAAACTCAGTGGATGGGCTCAACAGCAGAATGGAGAAGATAGAGAAAACATTAATCAACTTGAAGATAGAAAAATAGAAATTACCCTTTCTGAACAAAAGAGAGAAATTGGACTGAAAAAAACGAAACAGAACAAAACAAAACAAAACAAGGGACCCATGGGACTCTAACAAAAGGTCTAACATATATTTCATCAGAGTCCCAGGAAAAGAGAAAGAGGTCAGAGCTCAAAGAGTGTTTGAAGAAATACTCGATGAAAACCTCCCAAATTTTGTAAAATATGTAACTCTACACATTCAAGGAGGGCAGATCTCAAAAGGATAAACCCAAGAAACCCATGTCAAGACACATCATAGCCAAATCCTGAAAACTAAAGACCAAAAAAAAAAAAAAAAAAATCTTAAAAGCAGAAAGAAACAAGTTAACACTATAGAAATAGGGAGGAAATAATCTGCAAATGACAGCAGTTTTCTGCTAGAAGAAAGTGGCAAAGTATTCCAACGGTTAAAAAGAAGCAAATGTCAACCCAGATTTCTATGTATGTCAAAAATATTCTTCAGTAATCAAGGAGAAACTGATACACTATCAGAAGCAAGAAAACTAAGAAAAATGATTACCAACAGAAATATTCTAAAGAATGACTAAAAAGGACTTTATAAGCAGAAAGTAAATGAAGAGGAAAGAAACTGAAATAACACAAAGGAAAAAAGAACAATGGAAAGAGTAAAAATATGGGAAATACATTTCCTTCTATTGAGTTTTCTAAATGATGGATGAAGGTTCAAGCAAGAATTATAGCACTGTCTAATGTGGTTCTCAGTGGTCATAGAGGACATATTAAAGGCAATTATATTAGAAATAAAACAAGGTAAAGGGACATAAATGAAGATAGGTTTTCTTCATCTCCTTTACACTGGTAAAATATTGGTACCAGGAAACTGATATTACGTATACCCAATGCACTGCCTACTTAGGGTACAAGCACTAAATATGTTATACAGAAACACACTCAAAAAGCACTATACACAAATCAAAATGTAATTCTAAAAAATATACACATATCTACAGGAAAGCAGCAAAAGAGAGGGGAGAAATGAAGAACAGAGAGAACATAGACATTACAAAATAAAATAAAATGCCAGAATTAACATATCAATTATTAGATTAAATTAAATCTATTATATTTTATTGGTCAAAACTTACAAATTAAAAGGTGGAGATTAGAAGTGTGAATTTAAAAAACAAAGTAAGTCCATTATGTGCTCTCTGTAAGACTTATATTGAGTAAAATGATATAAATAAGTTGAAAATAAAATTATGAAAAATGATATAAAGATATACCATTAATGAAACTGTTAATTGAAAAAAGCAGACTTCAGAAAAAGTAGATAGTCGTACCATATTGTGTGGACCTTGGAAGCAAAAAAATTATGAGGGGCAAAGGAATACATTACATAATAACAAAAGGATCAACTTATCAGAAATGTATAGCAATCTTCAGTGTGTATGAATCAAAGAAAAGAACTGCATAATACATGAATCAAAGAGTGATAGAATGAAAGGAGAAATAGAGAACTCCACAGTTATATTTAGAGACTTTGACATCCTCTCTCAAAAATTGATAGGCCAACTCAACAATATATTTGAACTCAATAACGCCATTAACCAACCAGATCTAATGAACATTTACAGAACATAGAGCATATTATGTATGTGTCTAAAGCATGAACAGAGAAGATTTATCAAGATAGAACACACTGGGAGCCATAAAACATATGTCAAGAAATGTAAAAGAATTGAAATAGAAAGTGTGTTCTTTGAGTATAATTGAATCAAACTAGAAATCAAAACCAGAAAGAAGGTAATTGCCAAACACTGGTAAACTAATCAGTGCAATTATAGACAATGAATCAAATAAAATGTCTCAAGATAAATTTAAAAATGCATTGAATTGAGTGAAATACAGCATATCAGTATGTGTGGGATTTAGCAAAAGTAGTATAGAGAGGGAAATAGCATTAGATGCATAAATTAGAAAAGAAGAAAATCTAGAGTCAATAATAAAAGCTTTCATGCAGAGGACCTAGAAAAACAAGAACAAAATAAATAAAAAGCAAGTAGAATGAAGAAAATAATAAAAAGCAGAAATCGATGAAATAAAAACAGAAAGAAAATGAATTGGGGAAAAATCAGGAGAGGAAATAAATGTAACAAAAACCTGGTTTTTAGAAAAGGTCAGTAAAATTGACAAGCCTCCAGTGAGACTGATGAAGAAAATAGACTAAAGATATGGATTCAGTTCCAGATCACCACAATAAAGTGAATATCACAGTAAAGCTAATCAACTGAATTTTTTGTTTTCCACTGTGTATAAAAGTTATGTTTACACTATACTGTAGTCTCTTAAGTGTGCAATAGTATTCTCTCTTAAAAAAATGTACATACCACAGTTAAAAAATATGTTATTGCTTAAAAAAATGCTAACCATCATTTGAACTTTCAACAAGTCATGATCTTTTTGCTGGTGGAAGTTCTTAATGTTGATGGGCACTGACTGATTAGGATAGTAGTTGCTCAAGTTTGGGTGGCTGGGCAATTTCTTTAAGACACCAATGAAATTTGCTGCATCAATTGACTCTTCCTTTCATGCATGAGTTCTCAGTAACATGTGATGCTATTTGATAGCATTTTACCGACAGTAGAACTTCTTTCAGAATGGGCGTCAATCTTCTCAACAGTGCCACTGCTTTATTAACTAAGTTTATGTAATATTCTGTATCTTGTGTTGTCAATTCACAATATTCACAGCATCTTCACTAGGAGTAGATGCCATTTCAAGAAACCATGTTCTTTGCTCATCCATAAGAAGCAAATCTTCATCTGTTCAGGTTTTAACATGAGATTGCAGCTATTCAGGCACATCTTTGGGCTCCACTTTAATTTTAGTTCTCTTGCTATTTCTGCCACATCTTCAGTTATCCCCTCCACTAAAGCCTTAAACCCCTCAAAGTCATCCATGAAAGTTGGAATCAGCTTCTTTCAACTCTTGTTAATGTTGATGGCTTGACCTCTCCAGTGAATCACAAATGTTCTTAGTGACAATCTAGAATGGTTAATCCTTTCTGGAAGGTTTTCAATTTACTTTGCCCAGATCTATCAGGGGAATCACCATCTATGGCAAATACAGCCTTACAAAATGTATTTCTTAAATAATAAGGCTTGAAAGTCTAAACAACTCCTTGATCCATGGGCTGCAGAATGGATGTTGTGTTAGCATGCATAAAAACAATATTAATCTCATTGTTTTCCATTAGAGCTCATGGGTGACCAGATATATTGTAAATGAGCGATAATGCTTTGAAAGGAATCTTTTTTTCTAAGCAATAGGTCTCAACAGTGGGCTTACAACATTCAATAAACCATTTTGTAAATAGATGTGCTGTCATCCAGACTTTGTTGTTCCATTTCTAGAACACAGATAGAATAGATTTAGCATAATTCTGAAAGTCCCTAGGATTTTTGGAGTGATACATGAGCATTGGTTTCAACTTAAAGTCACTATCTGCATTAGATCTTAACAAAAGAGTCAGCCTGTCCTTTGAAGCTTTGAGCCAGACATTTTTTTAAATATTTTTTTTTATTATATTATGTTAGTCACCATACAGGACATCCCTGGTTTTTGATGTAAAGTTCGATGATTCATTAGTTGCGTATAACACCCAGTGCACCATGCAATACGTGCCCTCCTTACTACCCATCACCAGCCTATCCCATTCCCCCACCCCCCTCCGCTCTGAAGCCCTCAGTTTGTTTCTCAGGGTCCATAGTCTCTCATGCTTCATTCCCCCTTCTGATTGAGCCAGACATTGACACCTCCTCTCTAGCTGTGAAAGTTCTAGATGGCATCTTCTTCCAATATAAGGCAGTATCATCTACATTGAAAATCTGTTGTTTAGTATAGCCACCTTCAAGCATGAACTTCACTAGATCTTCTGGATAAGTTGTTTCAGCTTCTACATCAGCAGTTTCTTCCTCACCTTCTTCGTGTGTTATAGAGATGGTTACTTTCCTCATACCACGTGAACTAACCTCTGCTTCAGACTTTTTTCCCGCAGCTTCCTCACCTCTCTTAGCCTTAATAGAATTGAAGAGAGTTAGGGCCTTGCTGTGGATTAGGCTTTGGCTTAAGGGAATATTGTGGCTGGTTTGATCTATCTAGACCATTGAAGTTTTTTCCATATCAGCAATAAGGTTGTTTGACTTTATAATCATTTGTGTGTTCATTGGAGCAGCACTTTTAATTTCCTTTAAGAACTTTTCCTTTGCATTCACAACTTGGCTAACAGTTTGATGCAACAGCCCTAGCTTTTGGCCTATCTTGGCTTTCAACATAACTTACTCACTAAGCTTACTCATTTCTGGCATTTGATTTAAATTGAGAGGTATGCAACTCTTCCTTTTACTTGAACACTGAAAGGCCATGTGGTGTTATTAATTGGTTTAATTTCAATATAGTTGTATCTCAGGGAATAGAGAAGCCTCAAAAGAGGGAGAGAGCTGGAGGAACAGCTAGTTGGTGGGGCAGTTAGAACGTACATGATGTTTATTGATTAAGTTCGCTGTTTTATATGGGCATGGTTTGTGGTGCCCCCAAACAATTACAACCATAACATCAAAGACTGTGATCAGAGTTCACCATAATATACATAATAATAAGGAAAAAGTTTGAAATATTTTGAGAATTACCAAAATGTGACACAGAGACATAAGTGAGCAATGATCCCTATAGACTTGCTTAATGCAGGATTGCCACAAAACTTCAGTTTGTAAAAAGCACACTATCTGTGAAGTGAAATGAAGCAAAGCACAATAAAACAGGGTGTGCCTATACTATGAACAACTCTACATAAGTTTAAGAATTAGATGAAGTTGACTAATTCTTCAAACAACACAGGCCATGTGCAACTGATTATTTGATAATTAAGGAACTGGAATTTCCTGTAATGAAATAACTCCATAAAAAGGAATCTCAGGCTCAAGTGGTTCTTTGGAGAACTCTACAAAAGAATAGTAATTAAAAATTCTATAAGATCTCTCTCCAGAAAAGAGAAGCAGGGGTAATACGTAACATTCTATTTTTTAAACTTACTATTCTGATGCCAAAACCAGAGGCAGTATGCAAATTAAAACTATGGATAAATATCCTTCATGAATATAGACACAAAAATTCTTGGAATATTAGCAAATAGAATTCAACATTTTATATATATATAAGAAATTATACATCACGATTAAGTTGGGTTTATTCTAGGGACATAAGACTGATTCAAAATCTAAAAAATAATCAATGAACTCAATTTATGATAAAAACTCTCAGAAACCCAGAAGCTTCTGCAATTTTAAAGAAAGTATCCACATAAATTTATAGCTAATAACACACTTAATACTGAAAGATTAAATACTTTCCCCTAAGTTTGTGAATAAGGCAAAGATGTCTGCTTATACCACTGCTTTTCTATGGAATACTGGATGTTTTAGCCAGTGTAGTAAAGCATTAAAAAAGGACTTAAAGGCATACAGATCAGAAGGAAGGAAAGCTGTGACTTTTTTCTGGTGACATGATCATCTGGGTATACCTGATACTTCCTGAGTATACCAGGTAAATGTCATTGTAGGACTTTTGCACTTGTTGACTCTTCATGCCTGAAATACCCTTCATCTGGGTATCTTATCATTTATTATCTTCTCACCAAAACCAGTCATGCTCAAATGTCATTATCTCTAAGAAACCATTTTTATTCCCTTTTCATTGGTATGAAGTTCTATCTCTCTAGCATTATTTTTCTCCAAAGCATGCATTGCCCTTAACCTGTCTCCCAATTAGAATGTGAATACCTAACAGCAGGGATTTTTGATGTTTTGTTCTCCTTTGTAGTTATAACAGATAAAACAGTGCTTAGTATGTAGTAGCCATTTATGAACTATTTGAAGTATTTAGCATTTCAAAAAAATAAAAAATAAAAAGCTCTCATCTCTCTTGGTTTTGAATTCTGTATTTAAGCTATATTGAATAATTACCCTTTCCTTGTCCCTTTCCAAAAGTTTGACTTTCTTAATATTTTTGTCCTTAATACTCCCTTAAAAGTTTTAATTTTAACTGAAGTTAATTTCTTTTCCCCTTCATCCAAAAGCCACAACAGAAAAATGTCATCTCACAGAGAAATATGGTGATTGCATACACAGAAGCAGTATTTCCAGTTCAAATATGAAGAAAGGGTGTCCTATGTGGAAATCAGCCAAGTAAAGCTCAGGACATGAACTTCCTGCTGGAAGTTGGCAACAATTTGCTGGTGTGAGAGACAACTGGCAATAAGTTAGAGACAGCTAAAATCTCAGTGCCTGAAATGGGGCTAGAAAGGCTAACCCAGGCAACGTGAAGTAGTCAAACCCTAATTTCAAGTGGCGCAAAAGCTCAAGAATTTAAAGCCCAAGATTCCTATGAAGTCCTGGGTTCAGGGAAGGCCTAAAGACAGAAACTGAAGCTCTGTGTGAAGTTTTGAAGAACTGGATCACCTTTCTTAGTTCACAGCTCATTTCCCAGTTTGTCCCAACAGTAGCAAAGATGACATTTGCTTTTGGAAAGGGTGAGCAGAGGCTCAGGGAATATGGCTGTAGTGGGACATACCACTGAAAATGAAGGAGGTAGAAACAATGAGATGAAGTACGCCGATGACCCTCTTTCATGTCACTTCTTCCCCAAGATATAACAAGGGGAACGAGGTAAGTCATTGACCAGTTTGAATAATTGCAGCAAGCTTAAGGCATAGACAGTTCTTAGCTGTTTGGTTCTTAGTTCTCTGGTGTCAGGCCATGGGTGATTAGGACAGATGGGTAGTGACCCCAAGTGTGAGAGTCCAGTCAGGGAGGTGTTAGGGTATGGACTAGTTTGCTATTCCAGAAGGGAACTGTCCAGCTTCTAGCCAGGGCCTCAAACTGGGTCAAGGCCAGCATTTTAAAAAACAATATTACAGGGTATTGTTTCTTTTAGGCCCTCTCAACATAAAGAACAAGGAGATTACATGTGTGTGTGTGTGTGTGTATTTGTATAAACCAACCCACAACAAGGATCTCACTAAAAGCAAAAGTCAAGATTAATAAAACTACTGTAATTTCCCTCTAAATTAGCATGATGACAAAGGCAACTCTCACAACCATTATTTAATGATATCATAAAATTAAAAGCTAATTCCACTAAGATATGAAATATCATAAAAATATAATAATGATGATTAATATCAATATTTATAAATGTATAAATCCTCTTTTTTGAAAACTAGACTGTTGAAAACATTATAAAAGAAACGGTTATATAAATATTCAAAATTATTTTCATATAATGATTCAAACATATTCTAAGACAAATAACTTACTCAAATGTTGTTTTTATAATCTGCCAAGGGGCTTTGTGGGGATGACATATTCAAGCACAATTTATTAGGTGATTAAAAGTGAGTGAATCTTTGTTTCACATGACCTTTTAAATATATATGTACCTGAATCAACTGGAAATCACATCACAAATTTTTCACTTAGGGAAACAGTAGATTAAACAAAAGGAAATAGCATGCTTAATACAGGACTTCTCAGTGCTGTCATAATCTTAATGTGTTGGAAAATAGGAGATGGAATGGAGCAGGGGACAAGCACATGGGCAGTAGCTCACAGTGCTGGATTTCAGTCCAAAGGATTCACCACTGACTGACCTTGGTCAAGTTACTTGACATCACTGTACCTCTTTTAACATTATAAATGCTCATTTGTAAGAACAAAACTGTAAAGATAAGATTTCAGTTTTGTAGGTGGTGGGGAAAATGAAGGTGGAAAGGTGCTATTCCCAATTCTCTGCAATGGTAGCTTTAAAAATAAACAGGGAATATTTAAATTTCAAACAACTCCCATGTCTAACTCTTAATTCAGATAGGAAGGACCTGCTATAGACTATATTTGCCAACAGCCTCCCTATTTCTCTACCATCAGTTTAACAGGAGAAAGGTCCTTAGGGGTTGCCAAGGAATAAAGCCAAAGGGAAGGAAACAAGGTACCCCCGATATCTGTTAAGTATTATCCCTAAAGGAAACCATAAAAATGAACATTTTAAAAGTTTCCTTAAGAGGCTAGGATACGGCCACTGCTGCTCTGACGCTCAGAAGAGGCACAGAAACTGCCAGGGAAAGCCACCAGAGAACAAAAGCCCAGAAATACCAATTCACATGTGACCATCCCCATCCCCCCTCGCAGGGGATGGGGTAACTCTAACCAAACAAGGTTGCCTGAGTATCAGCGTGGCAGGCCCCTCCCCCAGAAGGTAGGCTGAAAAATCAAGAAGCCCACATCCCTAAGGTCCCTATAAAACAAGTGCACACTGCCTGGGTCCTGGTCAATAATTTGGGCTCTGTGCATCCCTGAAACCTTTCCTCATCAGAATGACGAGCAGGAGAAAGCCTCAGCAAGGAAAGGACACAGAGACTGTGGCCTCTGCCACAGAACTGATGGATATGAATATAACCAAATTGTCACAAAAGAAGTTCAGAGTAACAACGGTCAAGATGATGTGTAGGCTTGAAAAATATATTAACGAAAATATTAATGAGAATATTGACTCTCTAAGGACAGAAATAAGAGCGAATTTGGCAGAAACTAAAAATATTATGAATCAAATGCAGTCTAAACTAGATGCTCTGACGACCAAGGTAAATGAGGCAGAAGAATGAATTAGTGAATTGGAGGATGGGATGGTAGAAGAGAAAGAGAAATGTAAACTTGGCTCAAAAAATCCAATCTCAAAAATGCAGATTATGAGAAATTACTGACCCAATGAAATGTTCCAATGTCAGAATCATCGGAATCCCTGAGGGGTTGGAGAAAGAGAGAGGTCTAGAAGAGATATTTGAACAAATTGTAGCTGAGAACTTCCATAATCTGGCAAAGGAAACAAGCATTCATGTCCAAGAGGAAGAAAGGACACCTCCCAAGATCAATGAGAACAGACCTACACCACGTCACATCATAGTGCATTTCACAAATATTCGATCCAAGGATACAGTCTTAAAAGCAGCTAGGGGGAAGAAAATACTTACTTACAGAGGGAAGAATATCAGAATAACGTCAGGCCTGTCTACAGAGACCTGGCAGGCCAGGAAGGGTTGGCAAGGTATTTTCAAAGCTATAACTGAAAAGAACACTCAGCCAAGGATCCTTTATCCAGCAAGGCTGTCATTCAGAATTGGAGAGATAAGGACCTTCTAAGACCAGCAGAAACTCAAGGAATTTGTGACCACCAAGCCAGCCCTAAAAGAGATATTAAGGGGGGTTCTATAAAAGTAAAAAGGCCCCACTAGTGATACAGAACAGAAATTTACAATCTATAGAAACAAAGACTTCACAGGCAACATGACAACATTAAAATCATATCTCTCAATAATCACTCTCAATGTGAATGGCCTAAATGCTCCCATAATGCCACAGGGTTGCAGATTGGATAATAAGTCATGACCCATCCATTTACTGTCTACAAGAGACTCATCTTGAACCTAAAGATACATCCAGACTGAAATTGAAGGAATGGAAAACCATTATTCATGCCAATGGACCTCAAAAGAAAGCTGGGGTAGCAATTCTCATATCAGACAGATTAGATATTAAAAACTAAAGACTATAGTTAGATATACAGAAGGAGACTATATTATTCTTAAAGGATGTATCCAACAAGTGGATATGACAATTATAAATATCTAGGCCCCCCAAAGGGGAGCAGCTAGATACACAAGCCAACTCTTAACCAGAATAAAGAGACATATAGATAATAACTATGCTAATAGTAATGGACCTCAGCACTCTGCTCTCAGCAATAGACAGATCACCTAAACAGAAAATCAACAAAGAAACTAGAGCTTTGAATGACATACTGGACCAGATGGACCTCATAGATATATACAGAACACTACACCCCAGAACACAGAATACTCATTCTTTTCAAATGCACATGGAACTTTCTCCAGACTAGACCATATACTGGGTCACAAAACAGGTCTCAACTGATACCAAAAGACTGAGATTATTCCCTGCATATTCTCAGACCACAATGCTTTGAAGCTGGAACTCAATCACAAGGAAAAATTTGTAAGAAACTCAAACACTTGGACCCTAAGAACCATCCTGCTCAAGAAGGATTGGGTAAACCAGGTAATTAAGAAGGAGATTAAACAATTTTTGGAAACCAATGAAAATGAAAACACATTGGTCCACAACCTATGGGACACGGCAAAGGCAGCCGTAAGGGGAAAATATATAGCCATCCAAGCCTCACTCAAAAGAATAGAAAAATCTAAAATGCTGTTTTTATATTCTTTTACCTCAAGAAGCTGGAGCTGGAACTTCAGAAGAACAGGCCTAACCCACGCACGAGAAGGCAGGTGATCCAGATTAGAGCAGAGATCAATGAAGTAGAAACCAGGAGCACAGTAGAGCAGAACAAGAGAACTAGAAGCTGGTTCTTTGAAAGAATAAATAAGATCAATAAGCCACTGGCCAAACTTGTTCAAAAGAATAAAGCAAGGACCCAAATTAATAAAATTATTAATGAAAGGGGAGAGATCATGCCCAACACCAATGAAATAGGAAGGATCATTAGAAACATTTATCAACAGCTTTATGCCAATAAAATAAACAACCTGGAAGAAATGGATGCATTCCTGGAAACCTATAAACTACCAAGACTGAAACAGGAAGAAAGTGATTATTTAAACAGACCGATTAATTATGAAGAGATTGAAGCAGTGATCAAAAACCTCCCCCAAAACAAGAGTCCAGGGCCTGACGGATTCCCCAGGGAATTCTACCAAACATTCAAAGAAGAAATAGTACCTATTCTCCTGAAGCTGTTTCAAACAATAGAAACAGAAGGAAAACTACCAAACTCATTCTATGAGGCCAGTATTACCTTGATCCCCAGACCAGGCAAAGACCCCATCAAAAAGGAGAATTACAGACCGATATCCCTGATTAATATGGACACCAAAGTTCTCAACAAGATCCTAGCTAATAGGATACAACAGTGCATTAAAAGGATTATCCATCATAAGCAAGTGGGATTCTTCCCTGGGATGCAAGAGTGGTTCAACATTAGCAAATTGATCAGTGTAATAGATCATATCAACAAGAAAAAGTCAAGAACCATATGATCCTTTCAATTGATGCAGAAAATGCATTTGACAAAATACAGCATTGTTTCCTCATTAAAACACTTCAGAGTGTAGGGACAGAGGGTACATTCCTCGATTTCATAAAAACCATCTATGAAAAGCATACAGCGAATATCATTCTCAACAGGGAAAAGCTGAAAGCCTTTCCCTTAAGATCAGGAAGACGACAAGGATGCCCACTCTCGCCATTATTATTCAGCATAGTACTAGAAGTCCTTGAAACAGCAATCAGACAACAAAAAGGGATAAAAGGTATCCAAATCGTCAAAGAAGAAGTAAAATTGTCTCTCTTCTCAGATGACATGATACTCTATATGGAAAACCCTAAAGACTCCACCCCCAAATTACCAGAACTTACAGAACAATTCAGTAATGTGGCGGAATACAAAATCAATGCTCAGAAATCAGTTGTATTTCTATACACGAACAATGAGACTGAAGAAAGAGAAACCAGGGAATCGATTCCATTTACAATAGCACCAAAAATCAAACATTATCTCAGAATTAACTTAACCAGAAACATAAAGGATCTATACTCTAGAAACTACATATCACTCTTGAAAGACCTTGAAGAACACACAAAAAGATGGAAAAATATTCCATGCTCATGGATCGGAAGAATAAACACAGTTAAAATATCTATGCTACCCAGAACAATCTACACTTTCAATGCCATCTGGATCAAAATACCAATGACATTTTTCAAAGAACTGGAACAAACAGCCCTTAAATTTGTGTGGAACCACAAAAGGCCCCAAATTGCCAAGGAATTGTTGAAAAGGAAAAACAAAGCTGGGGGCATCACATTGCCAGATTTCAAGCTATACTACAAAGCTGTGATCACTAAGACAGCGTGGTACTGGCACAAAAACAGACACATAGACCAATGGAACAGAATAGAGAACCCAGAAATGGACCCTCAGCTCTTTGGGCAACTAATCTTCGACAAAGCAAGAAAAAACATCCAGTGGAAAAAAGACAGTCTCTTTAGTAAATGGTGCTGGGAAAATTGGACAGCTACATGCAAAAGAATGAAACTGGACCACTCTCTCACACCATGCACAAAGATAATCTCCAAATGAATGAAAGACCTCGATGTGAGACAGGAATCCATCAAAATCCTAGAGGAGAACTTAGGCTGCAACCTCTTTGACATTGGCCACAGCAACTTTTTTCATGACACATCTCCAAAGGCAAGAGAAAAAAAAGAAAAAATGAACTTGTGGGACTTCATCAAGATAAAATTTTCTGCACAGCCAAGGAAACAGTCAACAAAACTAAGAGGCAGCCCACAGAATGGGAGAAGATATTTACAAATGACACTACAGATAAAAGACTGGTATCCAAGATCTACAAAGAACTTCTCAAACTCAATACACGTGGAACAAATAATCAAAGCAAAAAATGGGCAGAATATATGAACAGATACCTTTCCAACGAAGTCTTACAAATGGCTAACAGACACATGAAAAAATGTTCAAAATCATTAGTCATCAGGAAAATTCAAATCAAAACCACACTGAGATACCACCTTTCGCCAGTTAGAATGGCAAAATTGGACAAGGCAAGAAACAACAAATGTTGGAGAGGATGTGGAGAAAGGGGATCCCTCTTACACTGTTGGTGGGAATGCAAGTTGGTACAGTCACTTTGGAAACAGTGTGGAGGTCCCTTAAAAAGTTAAATATAGAGCTACCCTATGACCCAGCAAAATGTACTCCTGGGTATTTACCCCAAACATACAGATGTAGTGAAGAGAAGGGCCATATCCACCCCAATGTTCATAGCAACGTTGTCCACAATAGCTAAATTGTGGAAGGAGCTGAGATGCCCTTCAACAGATGACTGGATTAAGAAGATGTGGTCCATATATACAATATTACTCAGCCATCAGAAAGAACAATTACCCAACATTTGCAGCAGCATGGATGAGACTGGAGGAGATTATGCTAAGTGAAATAAGTCAAGCAGAGAAGACAATTATCATATGGTTTCACTCATTTATGGAACATAAGAAATAGCAGGAAGATTGGTAGGAGAAGGAAGGGAAGAATGAAGGGGAGGTAAAGAGAAGGGGGAATGAATCACGAGAGACTATGGACTCTGGGAAACAAACTGACAGCTTCAGAGGGGAGGGGGTTGGGGGACTGAGATAGGTCTGTGATGGGTATTAAGGAGGGCACATATTGCATGGTGCACTGGGTGTTATATGCAAATAATGAATCATGGAACATTACATCAAAAACTAATGATATACTGTATGGTTACTAACAAAACATCATAAAAATTATTTTAAAAAATGTATTCTTGTTAATTGTTTAGATTTTGTGAAATTATCTGGGGGGGAGTTTAATGCCTAAGCCTTCTCAGGAAGAATGCTATTACTTCCTTAGAACAAAGGAGTTCTAAACTCTAAATAACATTATTCATTGAAAATAGATTAAAAAAGAATGAAACACTTAAGAATAAATTTGCAAATGTACAAAGTATATATTCTGAAAACTAGAAACAACAACAAAAACAATTGAAAGAAATTAAAGATCTAAATAAATGGAAAGACCTTCTATTTTCATGAGCCCAAAGACTTAATGACATGTTAAGATACTAATAATCTCCACATTGATTTATAGATCTATCTCCACCAAAATCCAAGCTTACTTCTTTGCAGGAATAGACAAACTAATGCTAAGATTCATATAAAAATGCAAGGGACTTAGAATAGACAAAACAATTTTGAAAAAGAAAAAAAAAAGTTGAGGCACTCACAGTTCCTGATTTTAAAACTTAGCAGTTTGAAAGAAGTGGTAATCTAGACAGTGTGAAATATGTCCACATATGGCATATGGATAGTGATATAGTAATTGAAATAGAATTGAGAGTTCAGAAATAAACGTTCATTTTACAGTCAATTGATTTTCAGGGGTGACAAGACCAATGGAGAAAAATTGTCTTTTCAGCAAATGGTGCCAGATTAACTGGATATCCATATGCAAAATAATGATTTTGAGAACTTACACCATTTTAAAAATTAACTCAAAATGAATCAAAAACCTAAATTTAAGAGCTAAAAATATAAAACTCTTAGAAGACAACATAGGTATAAAATATGACACATCTAAAGAGCTCAAGTAGACATTTCTCCAAAGAAGGTATGTAAATGGCCAATAAGCAAATTAAGAGATGCTCAACATTCTTAGCCATCAAGGAAATATATATCGAAGCCACATGAGATACTTTATGGCACACTGGGATGGTTATAATCACAAAGATAAATAAGGACAAGTGTTAGTGAAGATGTAGAGAAGTTGAAATTCTCAGCCACTACTGATGAGAATATAAAATGGTACAGCTGCGTTGGAAAACATTCTGACAGTTCCCGATTTCACTCCTCAGTATAGGCTCAAGAGAAAAAAGCACATATGTACACACAAAAGTTTATAGCAGCATTATATATAATAGCCAAATAGTATAAACAACCTAAATGTCCAAGAGTGGAGGAATGGGTAAATAAAATGTGGCTTACCCATGCAGTGCAATGTCATTTGACAAATTAAAAAATGAAATATTGATACATGCTACAACATAGATGAACCTTGAATATATCATGGTTAGAAGCCAAACACGAAGGACCGTATACTGTGTGATACCATTTATGTGAAATGTCCATAGTAGGCAAATCTATAGAGATAGAAAGTAGATTAGTAGATGCCTAAGGCAAGATGGACTTTGAGGACTAAAGGATATGGCGTTACATTTTGAAAAATGCAAATGTTTTAAAATTGATTGTGGTGATGGATGCCTAACTGTGAATACACTAAAAGTCACTAAATTGTATATTTGACAAGATTGGTTTTATGGTATATGAATTGTATCTCTGTAAAACTATTTTTAAAAGGATGAAAAATAATCTCTATATATTCATATATCTATAAATATTTCTGTGTGTAACCATCTGTATCAACATTACACTAAGCATGAGTTCATACTGCTATCTTTAACTGTCTTCCATTACCCAAGGGACAGTTTAAGCCTTCTTCCCTCGCTGTAAATTTCCACTCCAACAGTGAGAAACTGGTTTTTCCAATCTACCATCCACTTACTTGTTTAATTTCAATATATATGCATAGCAATATCAGAATTATTAACCATACTTTCATGGGAAAGAACTTTATCAACTAGGATACATTACCATGTGCAGTCCCTTTTGTCTTTAGTCTTTACCTTTTTGTCTTACTGACTCCATTCATTTCCAAAGTTACTTAGGTAAGCACATTTACCCCCTATTCCTTTCAAAGAGATGGTAACAGATATTTTAAATGCAATGAGATTGTTTTGTTACAGCTGCAACCCCTCTTCAGATCCTCTAACTTCCTAAATGACTCTTTTAAATGTATATATATATATATATATATATATATATATATATATATATATATTAAGATGCATTCTTTGTTCTCTAAAGTTTTATGTGTTTTGACTAAAGCCTAACATCATGTACTCGTTATTTTAATATCAAAAAGAATATTTTCACTGCCCTGTACATCTCCTGTGTTTCATTTGTTCAGCCTTTCCTCCCTCTCTCAGAATCCCTGGCAACCACTGATCATTTCATTGTCTCTTTAGTTTTGCCTTTTCAGAGTGTCATATAAATGAAATAGAGTATGAATTCTTTTGAGACTGGCTTCTTTAACCTAGTGATATACATTTGAGGTTTCTCCATGTCTTTTTGAAGCTAGACAGTTATTTCTACTAGTGAATAGTACTTCCTTGTATAGAGGTACCACATAGTTGTGTTTGTTTCTTTATCCATTCCATGGATGAAAAGCATCTTGGTCACTTTCAGTTTTTGGCAATTATGAATAAAGCTGTTATAAATATCTTCATACCGGTTTTTGGGTAAACACAAATGTTAAAATTAGATGAATCAATACGTAGGAGTGCAATTCTTATGTCATCTGTTCAGACTTTGTTGAGCTTTGTGATAAACTTCCAAACTCTCCATTGAATTCCCACCAGCAAGGAAGGTGAATTCTTATGATGATATATCCCATTTGATATTGTCAATGTTTTAGATTTTAGCCATTCTAATAGATGTATAATGTTATTTCATTATTTTAATCTGCTATTCCCTAATAACAAATGATGTTGGGCATCTTTTCATATGTTTACTTGCCATCTGTATATTCTTTGATGAGGTCTTTGCTCTAATATTTTGGCAACTTTTGAATTGGATTGTTTATTTTCTTGATAAGTGTTAAAAGAGTTCTTCATATATTTTGGAAACAAGTCCTTCATAAGAATGCATTATGCAAATATTTTCTTTCAACCTGTTACTTTTCATTCTCTTAACAGTATCTTTTACAAAGTAGAAGTTTTTAATTTTAAAATACTTCAGCATCAGTTTTTTTTAATGGATCATGCTTTGATATTGTATTGAAAAGCGCA
Source organism: Ursus arctos (assembly GCF_023065955.2). NCBI lineage: Eukaryota > Metazoa > Chordata > Mammalia > Carnivora > Ursidae > Ursus > Ursus arctos. Next base: position 10,650,216 of record NW_026623078.1, read on the forward strand.
TTGCAAACCCGAAGTCAGAGATTTTCTCCTGTTTTCTTTTAGAAGCTTTATAATAAGTGTGTTTATGTTTAGATCTGTGATCCATTTTGTGTTAATTTTTATTAAAGGAATGGCATCTATGTCTAGATTCCTTCCTCCCTCCCTCCCTCTCTCTTTATTCTTTTTTCTTTCTTTTCTTTTTTCTTTTCTATTCCTTTCTTTTTTTGTTTTAAGACTATCCTTTCTTTTTGCCATGAATTGCCTTTGTTTCTTTGTCAAAGATCAGTTAACTGCATTTGTATGTTTGCTTTTGTTTTGTTTGGTTTTGTGGTGTTCTGTTCTATTCCAATAATCTATATGTTTAGTCTTCAAAAGTTTCATGCTGTCTTGATTACTGTGGCTTTATAGTAAGTCCTAAGTCAGGCATCCTGAGTCCTCCAACATTTTCTACTACTTCAATATTGTGGTAGCTATTTGGGGTTTTTTGGCTTTCCATGTTAACCTTAGAAACAGTTTATTAATATTCATAAATGGTTTGCAGAGATTTTATTGGCACTGCATTGATTCTATAGATCTAGTTCGGAATAATTGACATCCTAAAAATATTGAGTCTTCAGTTCAGAACATGAAATATCTCTCTTTGGTTTGATCATCTTTGATTTCTTTCTCCCCCGAGTTTTGTAGTTCCATATATAAGTCCTTACTTATTTTATTAGATTTATTTATACCAAGTATTTCCTTTTTAGTAAATGGTAATTGTGATTTTCTTTTCAAATTCTAATTTCTCATGGTTGATGTATAAGAAAGCGATTGATTTTTGTATATTTTTTTGTCTCCTGTGAACTTGCTCCAATTATCTATTATTTCCAGAAGGTTTTTGTTGCCTCTTTGGGGTTTTCTACATAGACAATGCCTTTTACTTCAGATTGTTGCCTTATTACACTAGCTGAGACTCCAAGCACAATGTAAGAGGAGTAATGAGATGATCCTTGCCTTTTTTCCCAGTTGTAGAGGGAAAACATTCAGTTTCTCACAATTCCATCTCTTTTTATTACATTGTACCCTGATTTTCCATTTCTTTGTTTCTTTCGTCCCAATTTTCCATCTCATCCCAGTCCTGTTGTTATAGTGGAATCAAAGATGCTTTCATTTAAATCATGATTTGAATCTTGGTCAAGTTAATTTAACTCCTTTGTATTTAGTTTTCTTATTCTAAATTAGGAAAATATTGCCTATCCCAAGTGCTGTTATGATGATTACTTGGGAAAATACTTGCAAAAAACTTTTCTTTTCTCACTTAATGCATGAATACCTAACTTTGATATAGGCCCCATGCTAAATTTTTGGGATCCGAAAATGAACAAGACTCAGCTCTTAGAAAAATTAGTTGACAAAAAAAGTCAAGGTCACAATGTATTTTAATAATCATATGTGTTATGAAACCTGTCAGTTCACAAAGTTGATTTTCAGTACCTAGAAGCTACCATTTTATTATTTTCCTTTTTCAAGTTTACTCACTCTTCCTGAACTGTCAAAAGAGCTAATGACATTCCCTATCTCTTTTCTTGTATATCCTGTTTATTTCCACCCCATATAATCAGTACAAACAATTCTCCATTTGATAATCTCTCTAGTTTCTGCACTCTTCTCCCTTCTTTCTTCTCTTTTCAACTACATATCTCACACATTTCTATACTTGGGGTAAACCATAGCAACACTTTGTGTTTGGTAACATGTATGTTTTGGTTATAGCTCCCATATAGTTCATACAGTATACATGGAGTATTTCAAATATAATATTCCAAAAGGCAGGGGTGACAATAATTAGATTTTTACATAAAGCAAATTAAGCATTTAAAACAAGTTTTCTTGGGACGCCTGGGTGGCACAGTGGTTGAGCGTCTGCCTTCGGCTCAGGGTGTGATCCCGGCATTATGGGATCGAGCCCCACATCAGGCTCCTCTGCTGTGAGCCTGCTTCTTCCTCTCCCACTCCCCCTGCTTGTGTTCCCTCTCTTGCTGGCTGTCTCTCTCTCTCTGTCAAATAAATAAAATCTTAAAAAAAAAAACCCAAAAAAACAAGTTTTCTTTCTTTTTTGTGATAATGCTTATGCTGATTATTTAGGTGTATAGCACATCTTTTTTAAAAAAAGATTTTATTTATTTATTTGACAGAAAATGAGAGAGCACAAAACAGGGGGAGCAGCAGAGGGAGAGGGAGAAGCAGGCTCCCCGCTGAGCAGGGAGCCTGACCTGAGACTCGATCCCAAGACCCTGGGATCATGACCTGAGCCAAAGGCAGAGGCATAACTGACTGAGCCACCCAGGTGCCCCTACATCACCTCTTTATAAGTCCAATATTATTTCTGGGCTCCATCCTTTACATTTTATAAGGAATAGGAAGATTAAAGAGAAGCTTTTTATATATGTAAGTATATGGGGGGATCTGTCTTGATTTTGTGTTTTAAAGAATAAAATAACCAATACTACGTTAGTTTGTAGTAAGAACACTGAAGACCAGTGTTTGTTACTTAGGCAATGTGTTTAAGACACGCAAGATGTAACTAAATATAACTTCAGATCAGCTTTCAGATTTTCTCTAATTTATGAGGTGAGCAGCTGAAACAATTCACTACATTGCCTTTAAAAATTATTTGGGGGGGGGGGCAGAAGGGAAGAACCAAATGTGGAGAGGTGGAAAGGGGATAGAGGTTGTAACTAACACAAACATACACACAGTGGGGAGAATAGCAAGGTGCCGCACTGGGAGCAGTTGTTTGCCATTCTCTACTGCCCTCTACCTGCAGTGACAAATTTAATATTTTGGTTTTAAAACATAAAGTAATTTGTCTTGCTTGTTTCTCCCTACTTTCTTAAAAGTAAACTAATGAAGCAATAGCGTATAGAGGTGCTGGCTGGGGTTTGCATGTGCGTGCATGTGCCCGTGTTTAAAATACATTAAAATAAGTGCTGCCTCTGAGATTTTTCAGCAGCTACTGCTGACTCTCTAGTCTCCTCTCTGCATCAGCAATTTTGTATTTGATTCTAAATATTCTCTGCTAAAGATTGGAAAGCAGTCTTGTAGAGAAGGAGTAAAGGCATAAACCTTTGATCACCCTGGCATGCTTGCTGTCCCTTCAAAGAAAAGCAATGTTTCAGCATACACTTGGCTGGTTAATAGAATTTGCTCATCACGTTGTCCTTGTGACTAATGATTTCTATGCAAGACGTTGTAGAAAATTTAGGTGATGTCATTTACTAATAAAATACATTTTCTTTGACAGACTAAGTTCTTTACTTTGAGAAAAGAAAGATGAATCTTTATTTCAATGAATCAAGAATATGTTCCTTATAGAAATGGAATTAAGAAAATAACTACCACCTAAGAACCTGTTTAGTTTGATAGGCAGTATTGTGAAAGCAGTTGGCTTATCTGTTTTATAAGAGTAAGGATAAACATTTAATTGGCCTATCCCTGAGTTGAGTCTTCCAGTATCTGAGTTACTCTGTGATGTAACTATTGGCATACAAACTGCGTAAATATTAATCAGATATTTAAGTGACTATTAAGTAAGAATTTCTGTTTAGAATAACAGATTATGTGTGTGTGAGAGAGAGAGAAAGAGAGAGACAGAATATTCATTAAGTTTCTACTCTATGCCAGTGTCCTTCACAAAGATCAATCCTCAAAACAAAGCTGTTACTATGTATTATTTATCACCATTTTTCAGATTTGGACAAAGAGATTCACAGGGCTTAAGTAATTTTCCAAACATATTAAGTTGTGGATATTTGAGTTATTGATAGATTCTTTGATTTCAATTCTGTTATTTGCAATGTGCAGCTTTAATTAATCCTTTAATGAGAAATAAACAAAGATTAATTAATTTAACGGATTACTTTTATCCTGTCCAACAAAAGGACATTTCCAATAGATACTTAATTTATTTTAAATTAGGTTATCTATATGTATAATTCATGTGCCCACTTTCCTTTTTGCTTTCATACATGAAGGTATGCTTATATACATAGATATTGCAATATAAGTTCTAAAGTACTGCATCTTCCCATACTTGTGACTCCACCAATGGGGAGTGATACAGTAGCTGGCTTACGAATAAAAAAGGAGAGCTTATGGTATTATTTGACATGAATAATGTGTTTTATATTTCATGTTGCTTTACATTAAGTGTAATACACCTATAAACTTACTTTGCGTAAGTAATCTTAATGTTGGCTTGAAAACGTAATTAGATGACAGGTTATAAGAGTAAAATCTGTAGTTTTAAAATAGGCCAAATTACCTAGGACATGATAGGAAGGAAGAACATTTAGATAATTAAGTGCTACTCATTTGCACTAATAGTTTTTTTTTCTTAATATGCACCAATCTCCAACCATAAAGGTTTATTTTTTAATTCAAAATAAATAACAGTTAATATACCTCAATTTCTCGTATAGTGATCTTGTTCTTTAATTTTTTTTTACTTTTATATATGAAATCTAAAAACTTGGCTAAATGAAAGTATCTTGTAACTGCCAAAATGATGAGGTTTTATGCTATCTTAAAATATTTAGGAAGAGCCATCAGAAGAAAATGGGTATTTTCCAGATTTTCTCTTTGTTCTTTTTAAATAATATAATCTGTTCCACATAGCCCCTCTAAAACCAGGGAGTAAAGGAAATAATAAGAAAGAGAGCAGTATTCAGACTTGGAGATGGGTAATGTAGTCAAAAAAGTTGGCCATTTGTGGGGAGCAACATCTATCCCAAGTACAGCAGGACAAGGGGGCGGGGGGTCTCAAACCATTATGGATAGGGGGAGGTTCAAAAACATGAGAAAGTTATAAGTAAGTGGAGAAGATTATAAATAAAAGCTTTCAACCTTTCAACATGCTTCTAGACTATTCATTATGTAGAAATGATTGCCCTAAAACAGAGTAATACTGATTTTTATTGGAAATTAAAAGATTTGTTCAAATGTAGATCTTTGTGATTTTTGTTTTATACACCACTGATTGAATTATTGTTTCCATCATGGAAGGAAAAAGATAATTGATTTTGAAAATTGATAATTCTGTTGTCATTATTAGTTAGGTGTAAAATCCATTCTTTTTTCACATAAGCTATCATTTTGAACCTGGTTTATCCACAGTCTCAATCCTAGATACACATGAATCATTGATGTGCTGGGACATGGCAGCCTCCCAGCTCAGCTCTCAAATTTCCACAAGCAAGATGACTTCGTACTGATGGAGATAAGACCTTGGTTAACAAAGATAATATTTACCATTGACATAGAATTATTTTTATGTAACCCAAACTTGTCATTTCTTAGACAACAAGAATATATAGTGTGAAAATGAGAAGATAAAATTAAAATTCCAAAATATGTCCAAAGAATCATTGAAAGGAACCTAACTTTGGGGAATTTAGAAGTTTAATAACAGTACAGTCCCTTTTATCTGGACAGATAAATTAATATTTGATTTGAAAATTACAAAATACTCCATTTGTTGCAAGAACTAGAGCCTCTATGGTGTCACAAAATATTTCTTTTTTTAAGGAACAAAAACAGAACCTGGAGGAAGAAAATGGTGTGTAAGTATAGTATTAGGAAATGCTAACCACTTTTAAAATCCTGTCTTTCAGGAAAGAACGGTGACCATTAGAAGACAAACTGTAGGAGGATTTGGATTAAGCATAAAGGTAGCCTGTCTTTCCAGTCTATCCTTAAAGGCCATGTTGTAATGCCTGCATTTTTGTGTATTTTGATTTTTTGGGGGTGATTAATAATTAGACAAGAATGGCTATAGCAAACTGTTCAATATTTGGAATGAAATGTAAATTAGGTAGGTTCTCACAAAATCTTGGTCAACTTTTGATTTAGAAATACCCCTAGAAAAGGTAGTTGGGAATTTTACCTGGTATTGAATATAGATCATTTGCTTTCTCTATCTGGTATCATCTAACATGTCAGATATGGTGTTGTATGCATATCGTCCTCTAACCAGCCAGAGTAGGAGCTACTGCCCCTTCAGTGAATGGAGCAAGAACAAGTTTTACAATAATAATAGTTAAGTATTAGTTGGATTTTATTCATCTTTTTCTTTTGCTTAGTTTTCCTTTTTTCAAGAAACCAGCAAATTTTCATGTCACAATACCAAGCATACAGGATAGACAGAATTTTAACATCTGATTTATTTTAAAAATGACCATACCTGTTCACTTCCATTTATTATTAAATTTTAAAGGCCCCTTTTTTTCTGTATATGGTTGACTAATAAAGATGTACCATACCTGCAATTTGTTATCACTGAAACAAAACAGAAATTTTAAAAGGATGAAAAATTACATAAATATTATGAAAGTCAACTCAATGTCTTTAAATGCCCTTTAGAAATCTACATCTCTGCATAGATAAACGAAATATAACTTTATCTTGATGATTGGTTCAGGTATTTTGCCTATGTAGGGTGAAAACCATACATCTCATGTATAAATTTCATGAAATTTTAACACAGCTCAGTTTATACATGCTTGGAAAGTGGAACTCTAAATTTGGTGTCTCTCAGTTCTAGTTGACATTATGGAAATACCTTAGAAAAATGTACCAGTGTGGTATAGCACTGTGTTGTCAAGTGATAAGAATATTACTACATAAAATGTTAGTTTTAAAATATGTATTTAACTTTCCTTTATCTATCATCAGCTAAAACCAGAAAGGTTTGCAGAACAACTCATAGGATGTGGAAATGATTTTTGTTTTTGCTGTAATATTTATTGGGATTGTTTGAAGGATTTAAAGGTACCTCTAAAGATAGTGAAAAGTCTATGAGAGAGAACAAAAGCTAAGTGTGAATAAAATCCAATCATGAGAGCTGGTTTCATTTGAGATGATAATTTTCACCTATCAGGCTTGACTCTTTCTTTCTTTCTTTCTTTCTTTCTTTCTTTCTTTCTTTCTTTCTTTCTTTCTTTCTTTTCTTTCCTTCCTTCAGATTTGTTTATTTATTTGAGAGAGAGAGAGAGAGAGTATTTGTGCTCAAGTGAGGGGGAGGGGCACAGGAGAAGGAGACTCCTTGCTGATCAGGGAGCCCAGTATGGGGCTCCATCTACTACCCATCAGGAGATCATGAACTGAGCCAAAACCAAGACTCCAACGTTTAACCCACTAAGCCACACAGCCCCTCTGACTCTATTTCTGATGGTGGATCTGAATTAGTTTTTTGCAGGCTGGAAATTTTCTTTTCTATTTTTTTCGATTTCCATTTATAATTTAAAGCCAATAATACAATGTAATTTATTTTTACTAAAATGCCACAATTTTAACCTAGACAGTTTTTAAAACATCAAGAATTTTCCCAGATGAATTATTTCCATTTAATATTTTCATTATTCCAATCCAAACAAAACTCTTACACCTAAATAAATAATTTCTAAATCAAATGAGTATATAGTTTCCATTCATAATATTGACCACAGAAACTGTATTTGAATTGTGATCTGTGCCATATATTAGGAATTCTGACAAAAAGGCAATTATTTTATAATTCTTATGACACACTAACCATAAATACTAAAATTAATATTTTTACTTAGAATATTACCCAATCGTTCTGAAAAGTTTCCTTTTAGGGTTTTCCAATTTGTTTTTCTTAATACTTACCTCTGACACTTGCTTTTTTGTTTTAAAAATATCTTTAAGGGCACCTGGGTGGCTCAGTCAGTTAGGTGTCTGCCTTTGGCTCAGGTCAGGATCCCAGAGTCCTGGGATCTAAGTCTACTTCCTGCTCAGTGGGGAGTCTGCTTCTCCTTCCCCCTGCTCTTATGCTCTTGCTTGTTCACTCTCTCTCTCTCTTTGTCTCTCCCTCTCAAATAAATAAATAAAATCTTTAAAAAATAAACTATCTTTCATTCTGTTAGTGTGTGTGTGTATATATATATATATATATCATGTGTTTTATATATATATATATATATACAGAATGAACAGTTAGTGTGTGTGTGTATATATATATATATATCATGTTATATATATATATACAGAATGAACAGTTTAAGAAATCATTTTAGCCTATATATATATATATATATATATATTTAGCCTGTATATATATATATATATATATATATATATATATATATATATATATATACAGAATGAACAGTTAGTGTGTGTGTGTATATATATATATATCATGTTATATATATATATATATATATACAGAATGAACAGTTTAAGAAATCATTTTAGCCTAAATACAGAATTAATATTTTAATGTTGACCATTTGTTTATTTTCTTATGTATTTATTTGTTTATGTTCCTATTGCTGGAGCAATTTGAGCCAATAATATAATTATTCACATAAATATATAAACATATATCTTATCCTTATTTGCTTCAGTTAAGTAATCACTTCTGGCACACACTGGAGATTTTGCAATGAGAATTATTGACTTAAGACCTGGAATATCTCAACTGGAGATAACAGAAGGAAGGATGCATATTGGACAATTAAAAAGGCATTAACCAATATAGTGAAGACTCCTACAGGTGCTCCTGAATTTCATTGTACTAAGAACACATGGTGATGTTATTTCAATTTTACCTTCTAAAAAATTATTTGTAAAAAACCTGACTAAAGGGTAACAAAATGTCTTTTTTTTGGTCAGAAAACACTAAAACACTCCAACACGTGCTTTTGCAAGTCAAAGCCAATTGGCTATGCTCTGTGCTCCTGACAAATCTTGGCTCATGGGCCTTTCCTGCCACGATCACCATTGTGCATGGTGGCAACTCCTCACTTCTGTCATGTGGTGGTCAGTGCTACACAAGTTGGTGGGCAATATCACAAAGAGGCTTCTTATATAGCATCTTTCTAATGTTTTATTAACATGCCCTAGTGGCCGTAGACTATGGGCAGTATGATGTCCCTGAAGCTACCAATGTCCTTTAAGCCTTGATGTTACCTGTCCATGTACAATGTTCTTGTTCCCCAACACTCTCCAAGCAAAGATTATCCTGTAAGGGTGGTGAAATAAAAGTGAGCCTTTACCTCATTTATTTTCTCTACCTTATTATTGAGACAATGCTGAAACTTCTGGGACAAATTGTGCGGCTTAGTCCCAGGTGGCCTAGAGATTGAGGCAGTTGTATGTCTATACAGTTTGATTTTAGGTGTTTATAATTTGATATCTTCCCCTGAAGGATAATATGATGTAGTGCATGTTAAGGAGAGTTTCCATCTCAAAATTTCCCGAAATCCTAAGGAATAAGAGAAAAACATAAATAAAAATATCAGATTATATTATATCTATATTCTTAAAAATATTTGTAAGTTTTAACCCATCTTCTTTTAAAATTTTACTTCTCCTCTTCTTATAGTTTTGTTTTTTACATCTTAAGAAAATTTTTGGTTTGCATTATTAGGACTTTCTCACAAGATCTGAGACTGTCCTTTGAAAAGTCACATTTATTATTTTATTTTATTTTATTTTATTTTATTTTATTTTTTAAAGGTTTATTTATTTATTTATTTATTTGACAGAGAGACACAGCCAGCAAGAGAGGGAACACAAGCAAGGGGAGTGGGAGAGGAAGAAGCAGACTCTTAGCGGAGGAGCCTGATGTGGGGCTCGATCCTGGAATGCCAGGATCACGCCCTGAGCGGAAGGCAGATGCTTAACGACTGTGCCACCCAGGCGCCCCTACATTTATTATTTTAAATCATATCCAAAATTGCTGTACCCTCAGTGTGGAACACAATCACCCAAAATGAGCTTTGGCATCAATTAAATTGAGATTTAATGTAGAAATCAGATATATTTCCAGAGACAAATTTATTTTTTAGATTCCTAAAATCCCATTTTTCATAACAAGAGTATTATTTATTTATTTATTTATTTATTTATGAGAGAGAGCGCATGCACACGTGTGAGCACAAGTGGGGGGAGGGGCAGAGGGAGAGAATCTTTAAGCCGATTCCCCACTGAGTGCAGCCCCATCCCGGGCTCCATCTCATGACCCATGAGATCACGACCTGAGGGCAAACCAAGAATCAGTGGCTTAACCAACTAAGGCACCCAGCACCCCATAACAAGAGTGTTTTATCATGGAAAGGTAGAGACCAAAATTACCTATATACCCAGTTAATTCTACATGAGTGCAAAACCCCCCACAATGCAGAACCGAGGACCCATGGACACACGACAGACTTGTGCTAATGTCCCACATGGCGAAGCAGGTGTCCTGACAAGTGGAGCTGCCACACACAAGGCTGACTGTCTTGCTCCATCTTCCCATCCTCTGGTTTAGCTAAACTTTTGTCTTTAGCTCCTAAAAATGAAAGGGATTCTTTTTAACCCCTGGGGAGCGTGCCCATCCCTGGATCCCGGCTAGTTTCTGCTTTGCTGTCCGTGCTACAGTTATTCTGTCATTGCAGTTAGCAAATCAAGTAGGAGCAAACGCGTAACTAACCCAGGGTGCAATGAGGTGAAATTTGGAGGCACGACATTCACACCTTTATACCTGGCCGAGCCCTCTGTCATCTTTAAATGGCATTTCATCCACAAGCCCCTACTCCAGAACCTCTAAATCAAAATGATGGTCATACTTTCTGATCAGAAACTTAGTCATGAAACACTGGTAGACTTTTATGCACTGTGCTCACTCCTGTGCTGTCTGCCAGAAAGCCTTGCTCATGGAAGCTCTTTTTAGACTTGTGTTGCTTTTTAGAACACTTTCTGCATCTGGAAGAACTTTGGATCTTTCTGATAATTATTTAGGATTCTCCCTGGCTTTTACCATTATTCATTCTTCCTCAATTTAAACATCCCTCAGAAGTCAGTGTGTGTGTTTTTCCTGGTATTAGTTTTTGTTTTTGTTTGTCGCTCAATAAAATGTCAAGCTTTTCTTATTTACATGTTTAAATTTTCAAAAGATCATTCTCCAAAAACTGAGCAAAAGGATACCTAAACTTTCCACTTATAATCACATAATCTTCTCTGTTTTCAGACTGAAACGGATTCTTTTTGTAAAAATTTCAGAAATTACAGAAGTAAAAACAATGAATCATTGAACTAGTAATTAGTTCAAGTTTATTGTGCACCCATCAAAAAGACAGTTCGCAGAGCAAGAGCCCTCAACCCAAACCATGGCATGAGGCTCAGGGCATATTGTTATAAAGCAACTTGTATAGTGGGAAGGCAGTGACTTTCACTGGGATTGGCTACAATATTACAATTTTCTTAAATGATAGGGAACAGGTTAGTGGTTGACTCATAGCAACCTTGGGAAATAGTTCAAGTTTTACTTGTGATTTCTAGAGGAATAAACATGAGAAACAACTTGGGTCAAGCTAGCCTTTCAAAATAAGCTAAATGAAGCTTTGTATGACTAAAGTGGTTTTGTCTGTTCAGAGAATTTTCAAGGCTGGTCTCCATTTGTTTTTGATTTTCACACCTTGAAGATCTCAGATTTATCAGGCTAGCTGGTGTATATTCTTATTGTTCCTACAGGACATTCTGATCTGGGTCCTTTCTAGTTTTTCAGAGTTCCTAAATTCCTATGGCCGTTTCTGATCCTTATTCCCAGCTCTTCAGCTCCTGCCCCCTTTCCCTCATATCACACCTGCTTTCTGGCCTTCTGGTAGAATCTTTCTTTCAAGTGCTCATCCATTTTGTCTGGGATATCCTGATACTTAACCATTTCCAAAAATAACTTAATGGTCTCCCACACCTACATTCCCAATAATCACCAAACTTCTGCAACATAGGACACAATATTCTTGTATTTTTGCCTAATTCTTATGAGCATCAACATATGGATAATCACCTTAAAGCAAACCACTATCTTTTATTTATCTTCCATATCTTTGAAAATACAATGCTGTTGCAGATTATTAAATCATACCTTTGGCCATTGTCAGTTAACAAATCAGTTTTTAGAGAAAGGGTGTTTTGATTATTATTCCTACAAAGGGTTCTACAGAGTTATTTTCCAACAGACAATGCTATGTCATCTATGTCCTTTAAGGAAATGTTTGCTGTCAAAGGTGATATTTATATGAAAGCTTTAACTTTGCAGCAATCAAGAATGAAATTATAATAATTATTAAAATCTTATCATTTATAAACAATAATTGCAAGTATTTATTAACTGTTAAGTACCAGATGCTGAGCTAAGTACTTTATATTCAGTTTCATTTGGCCTTAAGTATCCAGCAAAGAAGGTAACTGTTACTATCCCTCCATAGACAATGTGGTTAAGTATTAAGAGGTTAAGTAATTTACCCATTGTTTTACCTGGCAGAGCTGGGCCTACACCTCACATAAAGCAGATGACATAGACCTTACTCTTAATAACTATGCTCTGTAGCTGTAGAAACCAGACTAAATTATCTCTAAACTCTCTACTTGGGAACACAAGTAATGTTTCCTCTCTAAATTATTTACATTCTGGTTTATTCAAAATTAAACTAAATGGATCAATATGTCCAGAATCAAGCAAACAATTTAATATCAAGGCCTTGATATTAATTGTATCAAATTTACTAAATAAAAATATATGTCTTCATAGCAGCTATAATAAATTTCTGCTTTGTAATTTATTAGTGAATGATATAAGTACATCCACATTTATATACATTTCTCCTCATTCTGTTCTCTGTCCTTTTTACTTGAGTCTGATTCTTCTGTTTCCAAGGGGGACAATATGGATACATACATTTACACCATAGAAAGAGGAGGATACCAGGAAGGTAATAAAGCTTAGGTCGGAGTTATGGATTAGTCCCCAAGAATCAGTTAAAACCACTGAACAATTCTCATTTTAAAGACCATCTTTTAATTAAATATTTTATTGAGATATAATCTATATATCATACAACTTAACCACTTAATGTATACCAGTTAGTGGTTTTTATTTCATTCACAGATGTGTGCATTTTAGAACATTTTTGTCTCCCCCATATCCTTGAGCTATCATCCCCTTCTCCCCCGTTTCCCAATCCCAGCTCTAAGTACCTTATGTCTCTATCGATGTCTCTACTTTGGACTTTCATATGAAAACAATTATATAGTATGTGGGAAAGACCATTAATTTGTGCCAAATTCAAACTAAGTGGTATTAGCAGGTAGGCATGGCATTCAGATAGATAAGGATATTTTGCCATGTTTCTTAAAGATTAAATTCTTTTAGGTGTTTCTCCCATACTTGTTCATTAGGCTCTTGACCTTAATTATTGTGATGTTATTATATGTCTGCAAATATTTTCCTTGCTCTCTTTTCTACTCCCCAGAGCCAAGACTATGATTGATTGATTAACTGGAATAATGAAAATATTGAATTCAAAATATTTATTTGGCAAGGTTTCCAACACTCTAAGAACATTCTGGGTTTGATTTGATGGAATTTAAGTCATACTGGCAAATTCTTTGTATAGAGTCCTTCTCAAAATGCTTTAGATAGTAATTAATATCCTGGTTCCTATAAAACTAATTGTAAACTTAATTATGCATTGTACGGTATATATTTTAATAATTTCTGGGATGCACTATAGAATGTTGCTTCACTTTCCCTAGTCTTGATTTTACACTGGAACAACAGAGCTCAATTAATTCATTTATTCTCTAAACCTTGACCACAATCCTGCACCCTGGCTGGTTTAAGAGTAGGTTGAGGAGAAGAGCCCAGTAAAGGAAACTCTGTCTTGACCTCATGCCCTTTATAATACAGTGGGAAAGTAAACATTGATCAAATTGTGATGTAAATAAATGTAAATCGTAGCCTGGATCTGGTGTTACAGAAGTGAATTACTTCAAGTAAGGAGACAATAATGAATGGGATCCTTCAGCTGAAATTCTGAATTTGAATGGGAGTTTACCAGGTTAAGAGTAAAAGAAAAAAGCATCGAGGCAGAGGGGATAGTATAGAATGATGTCCTTTGGCTCAGAGGGATGAAGGTCCAGGATGAAGATGTAAGGCAGGCTGAGGCTGTAAGGCAGGGGCTGTTGAGGATTGGGGGGGGGGGGTCTCTTCTAAGTGCAATAGGAAGCCTGTCACCTGTTTTAAACAGGATGAGTTGCATTATTTGATTCTTGACTGGAAAACTTACATTTCCCCATTTAGGTCCAGAACTAAATCTTATTAACTTTAATAGAGCTGGACTGCTCTCACAATTCATCCAATAAATTAAGGTACTGTGATTTTAAGTTCCAATTTTATCTCCTGAGTTTTGTCTAAAAATTTGCTCTCTAATTAATTAATAAAGTAATTTTCTGCAATTAATCTAATAATTCTTTCAGAACTCCTAATGTCTGATTTAAAAAAAAAAACAACACAAAACAAAAAACCACCTTTGGACTCAAACCATTCAAATTTCAAGAGAAATTTTACATATAAAAGAAAAAAAGTTGACAAAATAGGGTTTAGTTTTATCCTGTCATTTATACATAGTTCTAACTCTCTGATATTGAGGGAGGAATGGGGTTACTGAGTTGGGGCTCAGAAATTGCTATTTCAACACTCTTTTCTCTAGACAGATCCCAGGGAGAGGTTTCCCACTGTCCTACCATGGTACCTGTATTAAAAATCTGAGCACTAAGAAAATCTTTGGATTCAGTAGCTTAAGGACAGAAAAATGTGAAAAGCAAAAACAGCTGAAGGAAAACATTCTGATGACAACCACAAAGAGAAGAGTGACATAAAAAATATCACTCTCTGCTCCAAAATATCTGAACCATATAATATCTGGATGAGTTTGTTTCTTCTTTTTATTCCACCTAAAACTTCATCGGTGGATGATTCATCTCTGTGAACTAGTTTTTTTTTTTCTAAGAAATGGAAACGTATTCCTAAAATCCTTTCCAAGTTCCATGTATCTCTAGAAACTAACTGTAACCACGGGCATTTAATTTCATTGTACATTCTTAGCTTCTACTTAAAATCATTCTGCAATATGTTTACAAGAATAGGTCTGTCGGGGTGCCTGGGTGGCTCAGTAGGTTACACGTTTGCCTTTGGCTCAGGTCATGATCCCAAGGTTCTGGGATCGATGGAGTCCTGCATTAGACTCCCTGCTCAGCGGGGAGCCTGCTTCTCCCTCTCCCTCTGCTCCCCTGCTCCTGCTCTCTCGCTATCTCAAATAAATAAATAAATAAATAAAATCTTTAAAAAAAAAAAAGGAATAGGTCTATCTTAGGCCTGGAAAAGCTTTTGACTTCATTTATTCATTCACTCATTCATCATCAAACATTTCAAAGATAAAAAAGAAAGACATTATTCCGTGCACTGGCTTTACATCAATGTAGAAACAAATTACCAAAAAAATTCAGTGCCCTCTTGGAACTTACATTCTAGTTACAGATGGGGGAAGGAGAATGAAAAAGAATAATAAATACAAGAAATGAATAAAGATGATAGTAGGTTGAAAGCTGATAAGTAAAATGGGAAAAAAAATAGAACAGAAAAAGGGGATTGGGAACTTGGAATCCTAACTAGTAAATTTTAAGGGTCTTAGAATGGATTAAGTGCTAAGCTTATTTCCCACCCTATGCCATGTAATTTTATTCATAAATCTTAATTGATAGACTAATTAGGATAATAGCTACCTTGTATTCAGTGTCTATCGTGTGCTAAATAAGCACTCATTTCAGCTCTACGCTCAGTCACAAATCACTATCTTTTGATCAGATGAGAAGTCATCTTAAACAGAATTTGTGCTTGTTACAGACATACTGACCTAAAGGCAAGGCAGAATTAGGAGCCATGTCGCGTAGGCCAGAGACTTCACAGAGGCAGTGAGGGTGGATGGGTGAATATTTGGTTGGTAGGAAATAGTGCGTAAAGTGAGTTAGCAGTGGGTTTGAATTTCAATCTGAAGAAGACAGTTTTCAATATTTTATCATGTCTCTTCCTTAATATTCTATAAGTAAAAAGGATTACTTGCCAAGAAAAAGGTTGAAAAACTTTTTTCAAAAACTATTGTCCATCTTATATTTAAGTATACTGGCAATTCAGTGTTAAAAATTGACATTCATGGAAAAAATACAGTTCTAAAATAACTTTTGTTCTCAAATAAAAAAGGTTTAAGAAGTTTATGTGTTCTGAAGATAGAGAAACCCAGTGGAATTTTAGATTGTCTTTTCAACTATCTTAGGTTAAAAGTGCTATAATTTTTTTATGCATGACATTTTATTTTTTTATTATTAGTTTTTTTAAATAATTTTTTAAATGATTTTTTTTTATTTGTTTGAAAGAGCATGAGGGGGGTGACAGAGGCAAAGGGACAAGCAGACTCCCTGTTGAGCAGGAAGCCCCACACTGGGCTCCATCCCAGGGTCCTGGGATCATGACCTGAGCCAAAGACAGATGCTTAACCAACTGAGCCACCCAGGCATCCTGACATTTTATTCTTTAATGCATTTATTTGATTTTTCAACTGTTGGTTTCAAACTTCTCAACTCTATAACATAGAACAGAATTTTTATGCACTTATTTCAGGAATTTACTTTATTTCCTCCCATATAAGTTTCACTTACTTATTTTTTATTTTTTCATATCTCATTTGGTCAATTAGATGAAGAATTACAATAGTGTTCTTGTCAGTTTATTTTATTCTGTTAATTGTTTCATATGTACTTTCACTCAAAGAGGAATCTAATATTAATTTAAAAAATGCAGATGATCCCTTTCCCATCACCCTGATTTTTTGTATAATTTTGTGCAAGGTCTCTCTACTCAGTTGGCATCCCAAGGTGTCTGTGCTTGGTCACCACCATAGAACAACTTAGCTAGTTAATGGAAATACATAATTATTTGGTATTTGAACACTAAATAAGAATTTTTACAATGGACAGCATGCTACACATTGAAGAAAATGCCTATTGATGAAAGCTTTTGAAGTCAACCGTTATTAATTACTAGATGTCATGGTGAAATTCTAAATAGGTGGATAAATGTTTTGGGAGAACTATCTGCTGAGTAGAGAAATTCCACAAGTTTATTTAAATTGTATCTGGTGTCCATTAACATATTATTCATAGCATATATAATTTCCTAATTAAAGGCTGAATTTTTATTTTTTGCAATTAAAAAACACAATATATGATTTTCTCTTTGCAGGGGGGAGCAGAACATAATATTCCAGTTGTCATTTCAAAAATCTCCAAGGAGCAAAGAGGTAAAGTGTTTAGAGAATTGCATAGTAACTATTCCTTTGTAAGCCATCCTTACTGAAGAATAAGTCATATTAAAGAACCATAAATTAGTATGTGATTGACTAGCTCCAGATTCCCCGTGACCAGAGAGTAAGTGGCCAAGTCTGATTCCTGACTCTATCACTTTATTACTCCAGGGGAGGGTTTCTCTCACAGGAAAGAAAGGGTAAAAGATAGGAGACCATGTGACTGTGTATAAATTAGGGACTGCACAGCTTATCAATTGTTTCATTAAACAAACATTTAATTAGACAAATTAAATGATAACAAGTCCCATCAAATAAGGCAGTTCCTGATACACATATTCTTTCAGTTTTCATATGCAGTTTAACTCAGCTTGTCATGAAATTTCATCTAGAAAAACACCGAAGATGTAAAGCAACTGCTTTGATGACTGAAATCAGTAAGATAATCTAATGTTCAAAAAGAAGCTCAGAGCCGATCCCAGAGCTGATGGATTGAATGTCTAGATAGAAATTTTTTCATAGATATCCTAATATTGTAAGTACATGAGAAAATTTTGTCATTCATCCAGAAGAGTGACCAATTTTGGGCAACTGTAGGATCTGAAATGATAGGATTAAATGGAAATATGTGTTCCAATGTTTGGGCAGAATCATACAATTGCTTTTGCATTCCTATTACTTGTGGATCTTTTAAGATGCTATCTGTATAAAACGTTTAATGTTTTCCTTGTATCGGTTTTGATTTTACTTAATTATAAAACTCTTTCATTTGTATGAAGAAAATAGTTGATGCATGATTGTTGCCCTTCTTCCTTCACAGCGGAACTTTCCGGACTGCTCTTTATCGGAGATGCAATTCTACAGGTACACATTTTACCCTTATTTTGTATGTGCAACCAAAACATAAATTCAATTCACAGGACGCTAGGTGAAACCATAATTTTCTTGTCATTGCAGATAAATGGAATTAATGTGAGAAAATGCAGACATGAAGAAGTGGTGAGTTTTCTTTACTTTTTCTTAATGTCATAATTTTCCCCATGTGCAAATAAGGATCTACTGCATTGCTCAACACTGTTTAATTTATTCATTAGGTAGATGTGACATTGGTCCAGCGTGCTAATCAGATTTTCATATGATCTCTTAATGTGTGTGTGTGTGTGTGTGTGTTTCATACTATAAACAGGTCTGTGAGTACTACCCAGGATGAAATGTAATTCAAAGAAATATTTTAAGCATTGCTTGTTATGTTTTTTTCCCCAGTTTTTCCATTAATCCCTGCCATCAGTGTCCACTAAGTATTTCTCTAGGTGAAATACATCTCTAACTCTTTGAAAATGTTTAGAAGTTTATAACAATAGAATTTATGTCTGTAAAATCTTACACAGTAGCAGAGTCAATTGGAAGAGCATGTAAAGATTGTATGTGAGAGAGAGACAGACAGACAGAAATAGGAGAGACAGAGAGAGAGAGAAAGAAAAAGAGACAAAGTTTAGAGGAGTTTAACCTCAAGGCATACTGAATTAGCAGTAGGCAGAATAGTCATTAATTTGTGTTTGTGTGTGTTGTTGTGTTCTGTGTTTTACGTATGTATGTATGTATGTATGTATGTTTGGATGTTGGTAAATATGCAGATCTGAAGCCCCAGTCTCAGATATTCTAATTCAGTCAGTTTAGGTGGGCCCGGGAATTTGGGTTTTTAGCAATCAGCCCAAGTGGTTTCATTGTAGGTGGCCTATAAACCACACTCTGGGAGAAGTTGTAAGGTTGAAGGGTTTCTGTCGGGGATGGTGAGAGGACATAAAACATGATACAAAAAGAATAAGACAGTGTTAGGCATTTCGGAAACATTTGTCATGGTTGATTAAATAAGATTCATAGAGCCTTCACTGAATTTCTGTAGCAGCTCACATGGGAAAGGATAGAGGAGAAAATGTGTTTAAAAATTTATGCTCAAGTGTTGTGTTCGATTACGCTGCTCCTCAGTTAAAAGCTATTTAGAGAAAACTATTCTGATGCGTTTGTGTATTTCAAACCTGAACAAGGCACCTCGAGTGTTTTTGAGAAACCACAGTTCCACAAGCAGTGTTGCAGGATGGTTCTCAGTTGTGCATGCTTGGAATAACTCAACCAGTTTGTATTCATCGCTTGTCTTGGTCTTCTCCAAAATCTTACTAGGGTCACTGTATCGCCACTCTGTGGTGAACAACCTGTAAAATATGTGTTTCAAATCTCAAATTTCCTACAAATATGTTCAGAAAAAGCTGTGTTTTAGAACAGGTTTTAGACAAATAGGAGAACAGCCCAGAGTACTCTGTTCTGCCGATACAGATGCAAATGTTAAATATAGCCATGTAAGCAAAGATATTTTAACTTTAGTCTTCTCTCAAAAATACAAATTGATTTTAAACTCATTATACAGGGAGCAAAACCAACTGCATTCTCTTTTAAAACCACATGCTGTTAGATGGAGTCGTGTTTGCAATTTGCCCTTCTAAGACAGGCAGCATGCTTACACAAGCTGTGCTGTAGCTTTGATTAGACAGATTAGTGTGGCATGAAAGATTAGAATGTGCTAATAATGCCACTTCCTAATGCTGTTTATTCTGTTTCAAAGAAAAGGAATTTAGGATTGTATTGCAAATTATGTGTGGCTCTTCACAATACACTTATTTTTTTGAGAGGCTTAACCTTATCAGCTTTGAAATGTAGGCACTAATATTCTTAAGTCCCATTCTTTCACTTTCCAACAGTGATTAGATGCTTTTGTCTTCACTGCTAATTACCTAACAAATAGACTGACTTATACCTCGATGGGGCTGAGGTATTAATTAAATGTTTAAGAATGGACTTAAATGGGCAGAAAGGGTACAAGCTCAGAGACTGTAGATGGTTTTAAAATAGCATGCTGATGTACCACGTTCCATATTCCAAATCAGTGATTCACATATAGTTCTAAACTCAGAACCAAATTGAGTAGGTGTGACAGTATGTTGTGGGTCCATATAACTTTCCTTTTATTCATCTACATTACTTTGACATTGCTAGAAATTTTGTATTTGGTCCCTGATTAGCTTCAGTCTTAGGATGCCTTCAACAATATAGTTGTAACTTCTGTGTTGGTGTTACAAGTTTTAATCTATGTAGAAGAGGAATCCCATGGTGTCTGCGATGGGCACCCAATAAGGCTGTTAAGGAATTATTTATTTACAAATGCCTAGCATTTGTGTCTGTTTCTCATGTTACTAGCGTGGACATAAAATAAGTCAATTCTGGGCTGCACCCACACCATGCAAGGCATGAAGAAGATTGCTAAAGGAGAGAAGCTTCCAAAGTTTCCTCATTAAGAAAGACTAGCACAAGTGCCATATGTTACTTGGCATGTGACGAGGTGGGAAGGTAGCAGGGTACCCAGTTTAGAGGGCTTTCACACTCACAAACAATTGTCCACAAGTCATAGCTGGACCACTTATTAACATTGCAACTTCAGGCAAATGAACTTGTTCTGTCTCTCTCTTATTCATCTGTAAAAACAAACTAATAATTACCTTTATAAAGATTGAATGGGAGTAATGTATATGAAATTCCTAGCACAGAGCTGGCAATTAAGAAAAATTAGTTATTATTTTATGCCATCAAATAATATGACTTCACATGTTGGCACTCTTCTCCCTATTTGCTTCCAGTGGTTACTGCTTCCCACACAGAGAGAGTCCTAATGCATGCTGGTCTGTATCCCAAGCTCCTTCCACCACACCCAGTCAGAAATTGAAGTGGGCATCCATGCCTAGTGGGACAGAGCTGTTTGAAAATGAGGGTTCCTTGTTCATCATAGCAGGTGTCTCTTCTTATTTTTGATATGAATGTGTTTTGTAGTCCATAAGTTATATTCCCAAGATACCAGAAGTCCCTAATGTACCCATTTTTTTTCAAGGAAATCCAGATCTATTGTCACTATTGATGCTAAAATTGATTCCATTTTTTTTACCTTACCATTGAACCTTAGACAGATTAAATTTATTGTCATCTATCTATCTCTCTGTCTATCTGTCTATATTTTATTACCACATGAACCGATCACATATCAAACTCTGAGTACCATATATGTGAAATACACTGAGATGGAGTCCTTTGTGTGACAAGAAAGAATACACAAATAACTTTGTCTCTAACTTTGTTGCTATGTGGACATCATTTCTGTAGAGTTTAATAATTAAGAGAGTGTACAAAAAATTATTAGGAAAAGGCATGTTGACTTATGGTCTTCAAAATATAACAGTGATGATCTATTTATGCTCACTAGAAATAAAAGGAAATAAGATCTAGCTATAGCAGAAAAAAAATGCATCATGAGTCTACAGTCAAGATAGTTGAAAATGAGAATCTATCAGTATAACTGAAATTTCCATCTAATAAGACTTTCAAAATAGGATAACTCATCATTAGGCAAAGGAGAATGGATGGATAGGGGATTCCAGTGGTTTCCTTCAAAAGTATTTCCAGTTTCATGTTTGAGATTTATGGGTTCTAAAAAAGAAGTTCATTTGCCTTTTGTTTTATGGTTTTACAGATAGAAAACATTAGATAATTAGAAATGCAAATAACTATGTAGTTGAATTTTTATTTTTAAACCAAACTCTAAAAAACTATAATTCTTACAAGAGCAGAACGAATATGTAAAATTATGTAAGTTAAAATGACATATGCATGCAATAAAAACAAATTTTGAGAAAATTAATATAAAATGTTTAATAGCATTTTAATTATTATGATATGCTTAACTTAATTCACAATTTCCATTGGTATAAAAAGAATATGTTCTCTTTTTAACATAGGTTAATCAGAAAATAACTTTAAAAGGGTTATATCCTGTCATCTGAAAATAAAACATTAATTTATATATTGGAAGGGTTTAGGAGGTTTTATGAGTTACCAAGGAATATATTTAGGATGCGATTTGGGAACACACATCATTTTACATCTTGGCAAAAAATTAAAATGTCACAGAGTTACAAATTATGTTTTACCTAACTGCTAATAATTCTTAATTTGTTCTTAGCTCGGAAATAGGTTTTGAGGTCTAATGGATTAATACTTTCCTTAAGAATTCTAACCACAGTGGACTCTTTTTCTTTAAATTAACTACGACCAAGGAAAGCCATATATGAAATAATTATACTTTTAATATTTGCCACTGATTTTAGAAATGTTTAATGTGAAGACAAAAATGTGCAAAATATTATTTATGCTATGCCTGATTTTGGAAAAAAATAAAATTATCCAGAATGCGTCTTACCTATATACTTAACTTTTTATTAATACTATTAGGAGTTCTTTTTCTGCTAAACCCACAGGTCTGTCCCCTCATTAGGTATGAATATAGATAGCACAGGCTATCTATATTAATTAAATGCATGCTTTTCACTCTTGGCTACTGATTCTCATCAAATCCTTATTTGCTGTCTAACATAGCTCAAAGATCCAATTTTGTAGCTCCCTTAATAATGAGACAAAGCCAAGCCTAATAAAGAAATTACTTAGTGGGGTCCCAGCTCATTTTTATCTAGAGGAATGGACATGGAGAATGGGTAGCAGCAGGCTTTGATATTCCCTCTTCACCTCCTGCAAAGACTCCTTGCAGTCACTCCCACTCTCCAGGTTAGAATGACAAGGGTAGATGTGTGTTATATAGATTATACAACTTCTCACAAAACTGACATTTTCTTTTCTTTTTTTTTAAAGATTTTATTTATTTATATGCCAGAAAGAGAGAGAATGCACAAGAAGGGGTAGCAGCAGAGGGAGAAGCAGGCTCACCCCTGAGCAAGAAGCCCAATGTGGGACTCGATCCCAGAACCCTGGGATCATGACCTGAGCTGAAGGCAGCCATTTAACTGACTGAGCCACCCAGGTGCCCCTGACATTTTATTTTTAAAATCATTAAACTGAAAGGCAAGGAGAAGAAAGTGTATGATAATGGAAGTTTGAAGATCTAAGTTAAAAATTGTGTTACAGGGGCGCCTGGGTGGTTAGTTGGTTAGGCATCTGCTTTTGGCTCAGGTGAGGATCTCGGGATCCTGGGATCAAAACCCTGTTGGGCTCCCTGCTCAATGGGGAGCCTGCTTCTCCCTCGCCCTCTGCCCTTCCCCCACCCCACTTTCCTGCTTGCTCTCTTTCTCACTTAAATAAATAAATAAAATCTTTTAAAAAATGTGTTATAGACATTTTTCTCATTTTTGTTGTTTAAAAGGTGGAGTTTGAATGGTGGACTACTTGAAATACATCAGTCTTAATATCTTTTTCAGCTAAAATGTTCAATTATTTTATTTTAAAAGAACACACACTTTGTTAAAACTGTAGAACTGACTATAGAATGCAAATAGTGAACTCTAGTGAGCCCTAGTTAATAATAATGTTTTGAGGGCACCTGGGTGGCTCAGCTGTTAAGTATCTGCCTTTGGCTCAGGTCATGATCCCAGGGTCCTGGGATCGAGCCCCGCATCGGGCTCCCTGCTTGGCGGGAAGCCTGCTTTTCCCTCTCCCACTCTCCTTGTTTGTGTTCCCTCTCTCACTGTCTCTCTCTGTCAAATAGATAAATAAATAATCTTAAAAATAATAATAATGTATTGATATGGGCTTATCAGCTGTAACAAATTAATACACTGGTGCAGGATCTTAATAATAAAGGACACTCTGTAAAAGAAGATGGGGAGGGAATTTTCTGCATAATTTTTCTGTAAAATTTAAAGCATTCTAAAAAGTAAAGTCCATTAAAATTGAATAAAAAGAAAAAAAAAACAGCTTCCCGTGTTCTCTTTCATGAGTGAGTGGATATATGCCAAAATCATGGCATTTGTAAGTCAGGTGTATAGAAAACTCATGTAAATTGAGAAGTGATACTGAGAGCTGTCATAATTAATCAGATTAGTTTTTCGTCTTTCGGGCACCCACAACTCCTATGGATTCAGTCTGTGTCCTAGCAGACAGCTCATTAGGGAAAAAAACCCTGAAGAAAAATGTTTTGGAGAGAATGACTTTAAAATATCAGACTGCAAGGAATGATGCCCAGCTGCCTCTAAGAAAATGTGTCTCAGAACACGTACTACCACTATGTGATGAAGGAAGTGGTACCTGAAGCAGCCACTGTGTCCAGCAGAAGCAGTAATTCTTGTCAGCATCTGGCATAACTAAGAGAATTTAACAGAGGTGACCAGAGAAGAAAAGAGAAAGAAAGATGGAGCACTGGATAAATAAATGGAAAGACTAATTGGTAAGCACATGGACACACTCAGAATCAACAGGGGATAGATAATTCTGCAATTTAGTGGGGGGGGGGGTAAAAAAATAAATGATACAAGGGTTATGCATTCATCTATCACAAAGTAGGTAGTTCTTCCCAAGAGGCTTCTAGAGTTCTATGTTCTGAAGTCATTCTGAGACATCTCAGGATGCTACAAGCTACTACTGAAGTACTCAGGGCAATGCACATGATTCTCTGGGTCAGAGATCTGGGAATCAGAAACGGAAAAACCCAAGATCTAGTTAAAGATCCAAATACCTGTGGTCACCCGGTTAGGGAATGGCTTTTTGTGTAATTTTAAGGCAGAAAGATATCCTATTATAAACGTGTTTACTTTTAAGAAGGTCTGGAGCCTAAAACGGCTGCTATGGAATCATGCTGTAGAAACCATCATGACTTTACTCGGTAGTCCCATTATTGTGTATATAAACAGACTCCTAAAAAACTTCCTCCAGTTCCTAGTTTGAGATATCGAAGGAGCATAGAAAAAAGTACATTTGACCCTTTTGGGATTATTTATCAAAAGACAAATCTGCTTTGGTCTAAAAGGCTATGTCTCCCCAGATTTCATATGTTGACATTCTAACGCCAGTGTGATAGCACTGGGGGGTGATTAGGTCATAAGTGTGGAGCCCTCATGAATGGGATTAGTGACCTTATAAAAGAGGCCCTAAAGAGCTACCTACCCGCCTCCCTCACATGAAATATAAGAAGTCTACACCCCTGACACCCCTGGAAAGGGCCCTCGCCTCACCATGTTGGCGCACAGATGTTGGTCTTCCAGCCTCCAGACTGTAAGCAGTAAGTTTCTTGTGTTTGGAAGCTACCCAGTCTGCGGTGTTTTGTTGTAGCAGCTGGAACCTACACCTTCCTCCGCGATGTATGTTCAATCTTTAGCAAGTCAATGCAGACATCTGGAGTTAAAGGAGATGTTTTTAATTTTTTCCCTTCCTGAAACTCTGTTTTATGACAATAAACACAGTCATTGGTAAATATTTTGAAAATGGAAAGCAGATTTTCATGTCAGCGGAACTCTCCTGGAGGTCTGAGAAAGCTGAAGCAAAAGCCGATGTCTAGCAAACATTCATATCACAAAAGTCAGATAGGAATCAAAGTGGACAGGGGTGTTCTAGCCAAGAGCAGGAGTTGAATATTTGGCTCCAGGCCCAGCAGAGGGCATAGGGGAGGTTCTGTGCTGCAATAAAGTGAGATAGATATTCTGAACAGCAAGTTTCTCTGCCTTTTCCCTTCTTTTAACTCTCAGAACACGGGCATCTAGGTGTTTTTTGGTTTTTGGTTTTGTTTTGTTTTTGTTCTTTTTTTGTTTTGTTTTGTTTTTTACCACGAAGAGAGGAGGTAAAATTTATAGTGAAATTTGATCTAAAAAGAATAACCCACAAATAATACATTTGGGCTCTTCCACTGCAGACTGAGTTTCCACCAGTAACTCCACAGGAGAGCCCAGTAGTGGATAAACCATGCGTCCTCTACCCAAAGCTGTCAATTTGCTTTTCAGTGTCTCACTCTTAAATATTGACTGATACCAAAGGATCACCAATATTTGAAGGAAATTGTCCACATCAAGACAACAGCCAAAGCAGACAGAGAAAAGTAATTGAAGGAAACAAACAACACAACAGTTAAGGAAAAAAAGCGGGAGGAGTCAATACTATGATGTTTTCAGAGAGGTGGCAGAGGCTTATTATATACATTTTTTAAAAAGCCATCATTATATATAAAAGGAACATGTGGAGAAAAAAAGAAGATATTAAAACTTTGATACCAATATTGAAAAAAAAACATAGAATGTAGAGGAATTACAAAATAAAGTTGAGAAACTGGTCAAAATGGAATAAAATAACAAATAAGCAGGCAATGAGACAGAAAAGAATATTAGAGATATTCCATTCAGGAATCCTAACAATAGAATTTTCAGAAAGAAAATCATGGAATAAAGGGATCGATTATTATCTAAGGAATGTCACAAGAAAAGTATCTAGATTTAATGGTTTCTAATACACTCTCTAATAAAGGGAAGCAGGACCTCTAGGAGAAATGGCTGATTCTTGGACTGGCAGGAAATATACAAGATGATCCTGAAACATATTTTAGTGCCAAAAAAGAAGGAATGCTTAAAAAAAAAAAAAAAAAAAGTCTGAGGGAGTATTTCAAAGCCACACTGAAACCAACTGAAAGAGCTCCCAAGGGCCAATGCTAGAACCGCTTGAGATGAAAGAAAGAAGAAAGAAAGAGAGAAAGAAAGAAAGAAAGAAAGAAAGAAAGAAGCATTGGCTTCTAATCCAAAGTACAAATAAATATCCACATGTCTACTGATCTATCAATATTATTGAATAAACAAACTAAGGTGTATAGACAAATCTCCAATGTAGCAGAATTTCAAAGAATGTAAGTAGACAACCCACCGTTGTGGAGGTGAAGCATATTCTGCACTGTTTAAGTGTGGGCTCTGTATGATGTACTTCTTCCAAAGAACACAGCATGGAAATAAAGCAAAAAAGTTACTTTATAGTGGAGAAACTTGACAAACTCTGTCTTAGCCAGGTGATCAAAGTTAATATTAGTGCTAAAAAAGTCATGTTGATGGTATGTACACTTTACATGATATGACAAGAATGCACTTTGCCTCTCTGGTCTTCCTACCAAACACACATAAACCAGTGTAATGGTAACCCGGTAAGGTTATTAAAAAAAGGAACCCTGGAAAATATTAGAGCCAAGGGGAGCCTAAGAAGACATACTACTAAATGCAGTGTGTGTTCTGGAAGGGATCTGGGAACAGGAAAAAAGCTATTAGGTAAAAACTAAGGAAATCTGAATAGAGTGTTATTCAGACTTTCATTAATAACAATGTATCAATATTGGTTTTATTAATCATCAGAAATGTATAATAATTCAAGATATTAACAATAAGGAAAACTGGGTTAGGGGTATATTACAACACTCAATACTATCTTTACAATTTTCTGTCAATCTAAAACTGTTCTAACATAAACAGTTTTTAAAAAATGAAATATGAGTAAATAAAAAATAAAAATAATAAAAATCAAATATGAAAAAAATAAAGTTTAAATTTTTCAATTGCAAAACTTACTGCAAAGTTACAATAATCAATGGTGTGATATTGGAATAAGCATACACAGATTAATGGAACACAATTAAATATCTAGGAATAAATGCAGCATGATTCATTGTAACAAAAGTGCCAAAGCAAATGATGCTGGGCCAGCTGAATACCCACATTATGTTTTCTCACACCATACACAAAAATTAACTAAAATTGATCATAGACTTAAGTGTAACAGTTGAGATTATAAAGCCCTCAGAAGAAAACAAAGCAATAAATCTTCACATCCTTAGAATTACTAGATAAGACAGCAAAAGCTGTGATCAAGTGATAAAGTTAAAATATCCATAAGCTGAACTTTATGAAAATCAAAAACTTTGAGCTTCAAAAGATATAATTAAGAAACTGAAGAGACAAGACTGGGAATAATATTTGCAAATTATATATTTGACTTGCAGCCAGAATGTATAAAATAAATAAACTCTCTGAAATAGATAAGTCAAGTAACCCAATTAATCAGTAATATAAAGGAATATCATAAGCACATAAAAAGATGTTCAATATCTTTAGTCATTAGGGAAATGCGAACTAAAAATAGTATTATGCCTAGCATCACACCAACATTCCCTATGGGGGTAATAGTCCAAGACAATTGGGAAATAAAATTGTGACTAGAATAACAAAAAATTAATAGAGGAAATATATGTTCCCTCACTCTATTCCCTGAAGAGTAGAATGTAAATCATGACTATGAGACTATGTTTTGTGATTGAAGTATGGTCAGGACTCCAGTACAACAGTGTAAATTTCTTCATGTCAGCCTTGGTAGAAACACCCTAATCAAGCCATCATTTTAAAATCACATTTTATGTATGCGTGTGGAGACTGTTTGTTCCTTTCTACCTGAACATGTTTCTGTACCCGTTGCTTCAATTCTGTGAACTGATAACCTTCCAATATGCTTATTTTCTGTGTGTTTAAAAATTATTATCTATTATGTACAACAAATGAACGGAATAGATAACAAGATACCACTATAAACCTATTATAACAGCACAATTCAAAAATCAATATGAAATGCTGGCAATGATGTGAAGCAACAGGAAGTCTCATTCAGTGCAGATGAAAATGCAAAATGATGAAACTGCAATGGAATACAGTTTGACAGCTTGTTACAAAGCTAAACATTATCTTATACAATCCAGCATCCACACTCACAGGTATTTACCCAAGAAAAATGAAAACATATGTTCACACAAAAACATATACAGGAATTTTCAGTGAAGCTTTATTCATAATTACTAAAAACTAGAGCCAATCAACATGCCCTTCAATATATGAATGGATAAACAAACTGTAGTACAACCATGAAATGGAATACTTTTCAGTGACAAAAAGTAATGATTGTTTCTACTGATGTACAAAAAGCATTTGAAGGAATTCAACAGCCTTTTCTGACTAAAAAATAAACAACAACAACAAAAACAACAAACACTCAACAAACTGGGAATAGAGGTACATTACCTCTACATAACAAAGGCTCTCTATAAAAAGCCCAGAATTATCACACCTAGTAGCACAAGATCAAAAGGCTTAAAGCTTTTTCCCTAGGTTGAGGAACAAGATAAGGAAGCTTACATCCACCATTCTTCTCAACCTAGGACTGAAAGTCTTATGCAGTGCGATTAGGCAAGAAAAAAAAAAAAGACATCCAAATTGGAAAGGGTGAAATAAAATTATCTTTTCACAGATGACATAATTTTAAATGTAGAAAATCCTTCCATTAAAAATATTAGAACTAATAAACACACCAAGGCAAATAATTGAAAATCAACACGCAAAAATCAGTTGCATTTTTATACACTAAAATGAATAATCCACACAGAAATACAAACATTAAGAAAATAATTCCATCTATATTAACACCAAAAAGAAAAAAAAAATTTTAAAAACTAAAGGCACGCCATAAGATATAGAGTCAATGATACTGTAATAGCATTTTTTGAAAGATTTTATTTATTTATTTGTTGGAGAGAGAGAGAACAAGCAGGGGGAGTGGCAGGCAGAATGAGAAGCAGGCTCCCCACTGAGCAAGGAGCCCAATGTGGGACTCGATCTCAGGACCCTGGGAGCCTGACCTGAGCTGAAGGCAGTCACTTAACTGACTGAGCCACACAGGTGTCCCTGTAATAACATTTTATGGTGAGAGTTAGTAGGTAACTACACTTGTGGTGAATATGGTATAATATATAGAGAAGTTAAATCACTATGTTGTACACTTGAAACTAATGTAACATTATGTGTCAACTATACTCAAATAAAAACATTAAAAATACATAAATAAAATAGTGCTGGACAATGGAAAAGCATAAGAAAAACATAGCACCAGATCCATAATCACTCAATACACCATAAGAAGCTTTAAATAGATTATTTTTAGAAAGAGAGGCAAAAGATTTGTACACTAAAGACTAAAAAAATGTTGCCAAAGGAAATTAAAGGAGAAACAAATAAGCGGAAAGACGTTCCACGTTCATGAATTGATTTAATTTTAAGATGTCAATAGCAAGCTGTAAGTCCAATGAAATTCCTGTCAAAATCCCAGTGACATTTTTTTTTTGCAGAAAAGGAAAATCCATCAGAAGACTCTGAATAGCTAAAACAAAATTGGAAGTCTCACACTTTCAAGACTTACTACAGACCTACATTAAACAAAATGATGTGGTACTGGCATAAAACCAGATATAAACAAATGGAATAGAATAGAGAGCCCAGAAATAAACCTTCATATATATGGTCAAATATTTTTTTAAACATACACCACAATTATTCAATAAAGTAAGGACAGTTTTTTTTAAACAATTGTTATTGGACCTTTCCCTTCCGCCATATACACAAATTAATTAAAAATGGATTAAATATCTTAATATAAGACCTAAAACTATAAAATTCCTAGTAGAAAAGAAGGAATTTTTTTTACATCCTTTACATAGGATTTGGCAATGACTTCTTGGCTATCACACCGAAAACCTAGGCATAGAAAGTAGAATGGTGGTTGCCATGGAGCACTGACTGGGAGAGGAAATGGGGTGTTATTTAATGATAATAGAGTTTCACTTTTACAAGATGCAAACCATCTAGAGATTTTTTGCACAAGAATATAAAGTATGTTTAATACTACTAAACTGTACACTTAAAAATGTTTAACACATTAAATTCCATGTGTATTTTACCATAATTAAAAATGTAAAAGAAAATCTAAAGATCACATAAAAATTCAGATTTGTGTCTTTTCCTGAAAGGTTAGCAGCTCTGGCAGCTCCAGGCCTACATACTTCCTCTGTTCGCCACAATTAACAGCCTTTCCATGTTGTCCATTTGCCTGTCTGGCTTGTCGTCACGTGAATGGCAACCCTGGAATGGCAAAATACCCAAGTTAGTGAGTGAGAATGTATCAATATTGGCTCATGACCTCTGAGAAATGATAGATATTAATATAAAATGTTAATAGTACGGAAAACTGGGTGTGGGCTATATAGGAATGCTTTGTACTACCTTTTCAACTTTCTTTAAGCCTAAAACTGTTCTAACATAAAAAGTTTATTAAAAAAAAAACTGAATCAAGTGGTACTTAAAATGAGTTCATGTTTTTTCTTTTCTTTGACTGTTTTTTATTTTTTTTCTCTCTCCTGTCGAGAATGTAAACTTCTTGGGAGTGAGAATTGTTTCTTTTTTATTCAGTGCTTTGTGTCCTGACACAATGCAGGTGATCAATAAATATATAGTGAATGAAATATTGAAACACCATCTCCACGTCAAAGTAGGCTGTTGCACCAAGAAGTAATTTTCCTCCTCTCTTCCAGATCTTGTTTCTTTCTTCTTTTCTCACTCTTTCCAAATAATTCCCACAGATCTTTACTCAATTGTTTGTCACAACAGTTCCTTTGCCAGCTTAAGAAAGGAAGCTTTATACATCAGCGTTTGGACTACTGGCTTTAAAATATGTCTTCATTTTTCCCACAAAGAACCGTGGGATTACAAATGAAACAACAGAATCTGGATCTCCACCCACCATTTGAAAACCTTCCTTTGAATAATTCTTTGGACTCTAAGTCATTCTTAATACATTTCTACATTTGATTGCTCTGGGATTTAATCTGGTGACTTTCTTTAATTATAGGTGTTTGGATTTCTATTTATCTGTTTCCGGGTTCCAATGATAAATTTCTAAATAACAAACAAAATGTAAAAAGATAATTTAAAATTCTTATTTGCCTTGGAAAGTTGATGGTTATTATCAGCCATTTCATTCTTCTAACTACTATTTGATGTTTTTTGTTTTGTTTGTGTTTGTTTTTTCAATTTCAGGATTTCTGGGATAACTCCTTTCTCTTTCTATAAAATGTAAATTATGTCCGTTGGAAGTATTTTGAAATTTTGCCTTCCTTGTCTTTCTCAGAGTTTAGTAGTGTGTCTGTATGGCTGAAACTACCTTTGGTTTTTTGGGGGATCCATCCTATTTCAAACAGCTATGTTACTTATATGGTGAAGACTTCCTGGAGTTTGTCTTGTGGCTTTTAAGGCAAGAAAATGAATAGGTGTGTATGGTCAGATATACTTCTAAGTGTATTTCACTTGAGTCCCCTCTATTTATTGGTTAAAATTTTTAATAAATTATTCCCATTATAGAAATACATAGAAGTTCTATAATAAAACATTTATATGAAATTCCTCTTATTTCAATTAATCTAAATAATTTTCTAGTAATGTGAGTTAACATTTATTAAATAGCTACGGTACCAAGCTCTTGTCTAAGCATTCTGCTTGTACCAAAACACTTAATCTTCATAAATTTGTTAGATAGGTATGACTACTATCATTATTTCACAGATGAGAAATAGGCATCACAGGGAAGTTTAATCAATTGCAGGGTTATACAGTTGGCAAATTGTGGAAAAAGAATTCAAACTAATAGAGTCTAGCTCCAGAGTTCAAATCTTAACAAGGGCATGCCATTTACAGTAAATAGTTTGGGGATGGTATTGTTATAATAATTTCTTCTGAAAATGTAATGAGAATTAAAGTTCTTGGTTGCTTTTTATTTTATTTTTTGTTGTTTTTGCTGTCCTTGGGTTGTTTGTTTGTTTGTTTGTTTGTTTCATTCAAGAATGTTATAGGGCTTGGGTATTAAGGAAATCTCCTGATTCAGGTTTCTATCCTGGATGAGACTCTCATCTGGTGCCAACTGCTGAGTGTTTTTAAGTACTCCAGATCTGAAGTTTGTTGTGTTAATAAAAAAATTCTTTGTATTCTGCATCATTTGAAATGGATTTCCGAATGCTCATTTAAGGGGTGGAATTCTTGTTTGTTTGCTTATTTGTTTTGCCCATTCAACATTCCTCCACCTACTAAATGTCCCTGATGATTCATTTAGCAAACATCTGCAGAGAACTTGCTTTCACTTGGCATAAGATTTGTAGATCCTGGCTTCATTGGAACTCGTGGAGAGACCTTCCCTCTGTTTTCAGAGTCCTATCTTGAGTGTAGTACAAGTGTGGCTCCGGGGCCCAACCAACATCACCCCCTTCAGTTGTCCCCTGTATCAGGCTGGCTGTGGGTTTCTGCAAAAGCTAGTTTACACGTTGCCTCATTCCTCTGTTGAGATTTTCCCCCCAAATCCTTGATTAAATTCCCCTCTTCAAAATGCTTAAAATAGTGTCTGTTGACTGGACCCTGACAATTGCAGATATTTAATTATATTTCAAGTTTTCCTGGGGTCTTAATGAATGCTGTTGTATTTTTCTCCTTAGAAGTTCAATAGATCTTTGTTGATTAGGGTAATAAATTGGATGAGAAAAGGTTATAAAAACAGATTATTAACTATGGAGGAGAAAAAATAATAAGACCTTAATCTAACTGAGGAAAGAACATTTCTGGCTAGAACTACATGTCAAATGTCTTGAAATATAATACTCATAATTTTGTTTTAACTGTTAAGACTTAACAACACAAACTCTTCAATATAGCATTCTTTGGTAAGTCACTCTCTCCTTCTTCTCCCTCTCTTCACCACACACACACACACACACACACACACACACACACACACTTAAGCTCACTCTGATAGTAAAGGGTAAGGTTTGCTTTGGAAAATATTATTGTCTTCTTCCTTGAGATCTTTTTTAACATGAGCAAATTTAACTTTTTAGGCAACCCTTAGTCTGGTGTGTGCAGTCACCCTTGGGATGGATATAGCTACTTTCAGTTCACTGACTTGAGAGATCTTGAAATATATAGGAATGAAATATATCTAAATCCATTTCAGTAGTTGGAACTGTAATGCATGGTTTACTTAAACTTATTTACTACTTACCTGGGAAGCAACTCAGGCGAATTAGTACATTTCTGACATAAAACATCATAAAAAACCCGCAAAAATAAATGGAAACAAACAGCCAGTTAGCATTAAAATAATTAAATGATATGCTCTTTTGGCATGAAAATGTTAATAGCATAAAGCTTCCAGAAAACATTTATACTCTCAATAATGTTCTTTTCACACTGATTGTATGTTGAAGACTTGGTCAAAGACATTTTACATTCTTTACAAAATTATATTTTGATGATCAGTTATAGAATATTTTATATGGTCTAAAAAAATTAGTAAAATATTTTTACTTTCGCAACATAAATCAGCCTATATTTAGCAATATAAAATATTTCATCAAAAAAATTGAAAGGTTGTGAAAATGAGAGAATACACAGCTGTTTCAAAAGTGATGTAGTTCAAATATTATGTGAGAGGCACAAAACTGTAATTGCTATTACTTTTATTAACAAACAAGCATTGAAAATCCAATATACACATAGAATTAAAAAATCCTAGATAAAAAATATCACACTAGAAACCGTTTCTTCCTGTAAATGGTTTATAGTTTAATATGACAGCACTCACAGAACAGAGCAGTAGCAGTTTAAAGGCATACAATATAACATACACAACATACAATGCGATGTTTATATACAACATACAATATAAGATATTATATATAACATACAACACAGGGTATTATATACAACAGACAACGTAAGGTTTTATATACAACATACAACACAAGGTATTATCAGATGCTAGTGATAGACAATTTATAACATGCTTTATTTTGAAATGTTTACATTCTTTTCCTATAATTATTCATGCTTCATTTATTCAAGGAATGTGAAGTATTATACTTATTGGGTAGCAAATAATTATGACCACATCAAATGAAATTCAAGAACGTTACTCTTTTTCTGTGTTAAAAGTCATTGAGATTAATATAAAGGATAAGACGCCTGCACTTTGTTTTCCATTTTGTTACTCTGGGCTTCATGAGAGAAATCACAGTATCTCTATGAGATTTTTTCTAACCAGCAATTGAAATAAAGTTATATATCTCCTAGTTACATCAAAGAGAGTTCAATGATTGGTTTTGAAAATGTCTAAGAATTCCTGTGGAATTTCTTTCACAAAGCAGCATCAAAGAGAAGGTATGCTTTATTATTCTTAATGCTTTCCTTTACAATGCAATATTTGTTGCTGTTAATTCATTTTGTGCTTTCTGCACAGTAATGAAAGCG